>NC_064419.1:46083533-46383533 GCF_023375975.1 Astyanax mexicanus | reverse complement strand
CACATACAGACAGAGAGAGAGAGAGAGAGAGAGAGAGAGAGAGAGAGAGGGGGGGGGTAAGAGGAATAGAGAGAGATTGAGAGAGAGAGAGGGGGTAAGAGGAATAGAGAGAGAGAGAGAGAGAGAGAGAGGGGGGTAAAAGGAATAGAGAGAAAGAGAGAGAGAGAGAGAGAGAGAGAGGGTAAGAGGAATAGAGAGAGAGAGAGAGGGGGTAAAAGGAATAGAGAGAAAGAGAGAGAGAGGGGGTAAGAGGAATAGAGAGAGAGAGAGGGGAGAGAGAGGTAGAGAGAGGGGAGAGAGAGAGGGAGGTAAGAGGAATAGAGAGAGATTGAGAGAGAGAGGGGGTAAGAGGAATAGAAAGAGTTAAGACAAATAGAGAGAGATGGAATAAGAGGAATAGAGAGAGAGAAGAGAGGGGGTAAGAGGAATAGAGAGGGATTAAGAGAGAGATGGGGTAAGAGGAATAGAGGGAGAGACAAAAATTAATAGAAGAGAAAGAAAAACAAGAGAAAGGACAGGGAGGAAAAGTAAGGAGGACAGAGGGTGAGGAGACAAAAAGGATTTAATGGAGGAAGGGGAGAAACAGATGAAAAAGATGTATAGATGAGTAATGGAGAAAAAAGGAGGAATGGATGGAGAAAGAGAAGAAGTAGAGGGGAAAAGAAAGGTGGTTGGTTAAGAAAGGGAGGAATAGAATGAGACCAAACTGGGAGTTAGGGATAGTATAGATAGTATAGAGTTCAGATTGAGGTCGGATCACATTTTCACCACAAATAAATCGTTTTAAAGTTAATTTAGAAATGAACCAAGATCCACTAAACCTGCGCTTATGTTTAGAGTGTGTTGGAAAGAGTGTGTGTGTGTGTGTGTGTGTGTGTGTGTAGAAGTGCAGCAGGAAGCTCAGTGACGATGAGTAAAAAACACACAGTGACTCATTTCATCTCTGACGGACGACAAGCTGAGCCTGAAACCAGCACTACAGTCGAGTCACCACACACACACACACACACACACACACACACACACACACACACGGACACACACACACACACATGGCCACCTGGTACTGCCACTCTGGAAACCGCCCATGTTTAGAAGTGCTGCCCTGTTTCAACAACAGTTCTGACAGACTACCTCTCTCTCTTTCTCTTTTTACCATCACTCTCTTCTTCTCCATCTCTACCTCCTACTGTTTCTTTATTCCACAACCACCAACACAGCTCTCCTGTTCTTTCTCAACATTACTTTTATTCTTTTGTTCTCTTTTAATCTCTCTTTTAATGGAAACAACTCAAATATCTCCTTGATTTTATTATAAAATTACATTCTGATAAAGTGGAAGATTGATGCAAAGCGACTTCCTACACTCCTATACTACCCTTTACTCATCTATACTTCCTACAATACCCAATAAGTACCCTATAATCCCTATATTACCCTATACTCCCTAATATGTCCTACCTATACTTCCCTTTATTACTTATCTTTACAGCCATATACTCCCTTATGTTCCCTACCTATACTACCCTATGCTCCCCTATATTTCCCTTTATTACTTATCTATACTACCCTATACACCTTTATATACTACCCTTTACTCCTCTATATTACCTTATACTTCCTATTCCACCCTTTTCTACCTAATACTACCTTATATTTTCTACCCTATAAACTACCCTATAGTCTGTATTCCCCCATATTCCTGTATACTTTCATACATTGCCTTTTCCACTCTACTCTACCATATACTCCCTTATATTCTCTACCTATACTACCCTATACTCCCTATACTCCCCTATATAATCTATCTCTACTACCCTGTACTCCCAATACTAGCCTTTACAGCCCTATAAACTACCCAACACTCCCTATTCCTCCCTATATTCCCTTATACGACCATATGCTACTCTATACTTCCTATATTCCCCTTTACTCCCCTATATTCCCTATATATACTACCCTGTACTCCCTATACTACTCTATTGTTTTCTATATTCCAAAAGATACGACCTATACTAACTATATTATGCTATACTCCCTATTCCTCCATACTCTACCCTATACTCCCTTATATTCTCTACACATACTATCTTATACTTCCTATACTCCCCTATATTCCTACCTATACTACCCTATACTCCCTGTACTGCTCTATTGTTCCCTATATTCCTTAAATATACTACATATACTCCTTATTACACCCTTTTCTACCGTATACTTCCTTATATTTCCTACCTATACTATCCTATACTCCCAATGGTAGCCTATACAGCCCTATAAACTATCCTACACTCCCTATTCCTCCCTATTTCATCCAATATTACCCTATACTATCATATACTACTCAATACACCCTATGTCCCCATTACTTCCCTATATTCTCTATATATGCTACTCTGTACTCCCTGTACTGCTCTATTGTCCCCTATATTCCTGAAATATACTACATATACTCCTTATTCCACCCTTTTCTACCGTATACTTCCTTATATTCCCTACCTATACTATCCTATACTCCCAATGGTAGCCTATACAGCCCTATAAACTACCCAACACTCCCTATTTCTCCCTATATTCTCTTATACGGTCATATACTACCCTTTACTCCCTATAATCGCCTTTACTCCCCTATATTTCCTATATATACTACCCTGTACTCCCTGTACTACTCTATTGTCCCCTATATTCCCTAAATATACTACCTATACTCCTTATTCCACCCTTTTCTACCGTATACTTCCTTATATTCCCTACCTATACTACCCTATACTCCCAATACTAGCCTATACAGCCCTATAAACTATCCTACACTCCCTATTCCTCCCTATTTCATCCAATATTACCCTATACTATCAAATACTACTCAATACACCCTATGTCCCCATTACTTCCCTATATTCTCTATATATACTACCCTGTACTTACTATACTAGCCTATACTAATCTATACAGCCCCCTATATTCCCTTATACTATCATATACTACTCTATACTGCTCAAACTCCTCTACACCATTTTATACTCCCTACTATACACTCCATATATGATATTGGAATGAAAACCCAGGGTCTCTCTCTCTTTCTCTGTCTCTCGTTTTCTCTCTCTCTCTCTCTCTCTCTCTCTCTCTCTCTCTCTCTCTCTCTCTCTCTCTCTCTCTCTCTCTCTCTCTCTCTCTCTCTCTCTCTCCGTGACCGGGTGCTGTGTTTGTTAGTCTAAGCTGGGGAATCCGATCTGATTAGATTAGGGTGGATGTAAGTGAGAGGCCAGGGATTATAAAGCAGATGATGGCACACACACAGCCCGATTACGGCGTGACTCAGACAAAAAAATAATAAATAAAGGAACATCGTTCAGGATTTACAGTCTAAAGCAGCTGCTTCTAAATTTACACTAAACACGCTGTTCGGGGGAAATGCAGGAGGTTATGTTTCTCAGCTGAATAAACATAAAGTACCATTGACACTAACCGCTCCGCCAGCAGCGAGCGTTCCACATCCTCAGCCTGCCGCTCCTCTCTACCCGGCTTTAGTATTAAAAAAAAAAAAAAAAAGGCATTCGAGGCGGCTACTTAGCATTTTAGCATCATTTCATTATACATTCTATTTTTCCTTTTTCGTCTGACTCCATGATTTGACATTTGGAGATGCATTTGCATATCAATTACACTATTTTCCCTTTTCTCCCCTCAGTCGCTCTCCTATTTCCTTCTGCATCTTAATGAGGCGGATTTCCCCTCCTCTCGCTTTGTGTCGCAGCACTGCCGCCCAGCACGAGTCAATACACACCACATGTGCTAATCAATGCAGCTCCACTGGCAGGAATGGTGACAGGAAACATTCGGTGAATTGACTCGTGCAGTTGTGAGAAATGGCTGATGACTAATTGGGGAGGAAAAGCAAGAGCATATTGCCACCCAAATGAGATATTGTTCCATTACCGCCGCGCCATATCATAACAAAATCAGCAGCACACACTTACTGCTGTCACACTCACACACACACACTAATACACACATACCCCTTACATACACACACATATACTCACACAATCACAGAAATAGATTTATAGATATATATATTATTGCTGTCATATCAGAAGACTGTACATAGGGCGTAGGGTTGCAGCAGTATGCCATTACTCGCTATAACATGGCATTAAAATCGTATAGAAGGTTATTTTACTGTGTGTATGTTCACTTAATATTAGTATTGGAAATAAAAAATGCAACTCAACCAAGAATGAATTGAGAATTTGTCATGTAGAATAGAATAGAATAATAAACCAAAGATGTTTTACATACACGTCCATTAATAAACTAATAAATGGTTTCAAGCTTCATCTATAGCAGTGCTTTTGTTCAATCAAAAATCAAATACACTGTAATGTTCTCGTCCTGTTCCGTGTCCTCCCTTTATCCGCCTCCTCATGTTTTTTTTTCCCATGTGCTCCTTAGCACATGGCCCTGTTGTGTTCTCATGGTTGTCATTTGTAGCTCCGCCCACTTGTTACATGTCCCCAGGTGTTTCTTGTTTCCTGTCATTTTCCGAGTATATAGAGCCCCTTTGTTTTAGCGTTTGTTTGTAGGATCTTGTGCATTTTTTTTCACATCGATCAGGTTGTTTCTGTGTTTCTTTGTTTTCCAGTCATATTGTATCATAGTATCTTTGTTGTTAAGTTGTTTTGTTTTATTTCCTGTTCGTAAATACATACCTCATCATACTGTAATGAGATGCTATATTTATTAGATGGTTATCATACTGCAAAAATCTCATAACTTTTAACAAAAATAGAATTAAGCTGAGCATTCTATGCTAAACATTTTAATTTCTTAAGCAGGACTATAGTAACCAGGGGTCAGCAATGGCTAGTCCCACTGGTGGAACTGTACTAACTAAAGGCTTTTTTTTGTTTTCTTTGTTTTTTCTTTTTTTCCATTGTAAATTTAATATTAAGACTATAAGACTAATATTAAGACTATAATGCTGAATTATTTAGGAAAGAAATGTGTTAAACAAACCTGAATATGTTTTATACTTATATATATTTATCTTTGAGGACAGATCTGCACACTCTTGGTATTTTAATCTCAGTGTCTTCATGAAGGAGAGTCTACTATTTCTATTTCCAGTATAAGAGCAATAACATATATTCTATATACTTCTGTATAGTCTGTATAGAGGTTGTTTGACAGTACCTTGATAGTTTTGGTTTGAAGTCTGAGTCCATTTAACGTATTGATGGCTTTCTCTGCATCCTTTGGGTCAATGTAGTTGACGAAACCATATCCAAGGCTCTGTCCTGTGAGAAAGAAACAAGAGAAAGAGAAAAACAGAACTGTTAATGCTGTGCATTAGCAAGAACTTGCCAATACAATATGTTTTGGGATACAGGTGATGCGATTTTATATATGGCAATATATTACAACACAAAGCATTTGTTCTTAAGGCACCGAAATGGATAGCACCGCCTTGCATGTCTACATTGTTTGAGAACAAGTAAGCATATATTTCGATTGTACTAATATTGATTTTGATAGTCTAGACAGCAAAACATTTATGTGAAATCCATATTGACTTGAAGGATTGAAGTTCAATCCTTTTTGTGCTTTGACTCCAATGTGATTGGCTGGGAGGCGTTATATGAATGACGTTATCAGCCGGTAATGCACTGTAACCGAAGCTCTCCATGTATTACTCCGCCACATACAGGTAACCTAGCAACGATGCAGCGCTTACAAACCAAACAGCGCAGCTACAAACAGAGCAACAAAGGAACAATTTTAACTGGCGGAATGTTTATTTTATAACCAAACAGATCCTATTTTCTCGTCCTCTTTTAACTCTTTTCAAAATCTTTCAGTAAACACTAAAAATGGAACTGTGGTATAATCGCAACAATACACTTTAGGTTTGTGCTATAACTTGTAATATTGGCACTGCTATTATTACACATTATTGCACTCCGTCTCGTGTATTATTACTTAATTACATTCTACATATATTTACTAATCAGTGTATAGATGCAAAGCAATGCAAACTAGTCCTAAATTATGACAATGAGGAAAAAATGTAGAAACTACTGGCAGTATTGAGGAGAAGAAACAAACAAACAAACTGTGCATCATAAAGTATCTTTACTCACTCATTTAAAGGCGGGTCTGAATACCTTTTTATTTATAGTGTTTATTAGTGCTTTATCCTAGATTTTTTTTATTATTGTAGTATTATTATTATTTTAGTTCTGCTTTTAATTGTTTTTAGTTGAATATTTTATTCATTATTATTTATTTGTATATATGGTAACACTTTATATGAGTGTCATGTCCATTAGACTCTATAAACATATTTATAACACGTTATAATACATTCATAAAGCATTATAAACTTGTTTATAGATATTTATATAATAATGTAGAACAAATTATATACATGCTATATGCATGCTTCCTATGAACTGTGATTATAATGCATCATAAGGTGTGCTTGCAATGTACCACACATCTGGAATAAAATATCATATATCTGTTACTAACAACTGAGGAAATATATGACATCTGTCACTTTATTTAGAGTGTACAACGATACATTATAAGAATGCATAAACTAATCTTAGTATATAACACAAAACATCTTATAACACAGCTGATTTGTGCATTATGATTGCAATAGATAATGCATAATTGTGGAATCTTTATCTTGACAATCTTAATTTGCAATATGTTGCTCTTTTTTACTTTTCCTGTGGCTCTTGGCTACACTGAAAATGGTTAAAGCTCACCTTCCGTCGTTTTTTCTTTCATTTTAAAATGTCTAGTTGTGGTCTCTAGTATGAATGAATGACATGTGAGCCGTTTTTGTAAAAAAAAAGTGCTCAGGTGTCTCTGTATAGCTCTTTTTTAATGGACTGTTTTAGGGGTGTGTCCAAAATGACCGGATTCCAGCTTTGCTCATGAATATTCATACATGCAAACAGCATGCAAATATCTCTCCTCTGATTGGCTAGGAGCACTGCGACGCCCCTCCGCCGCTCTGCCGCTCACTGCCTCCCACCTCCTAACTGATGAGCGGTGATGTTGCGTCGCTTCAGCTCCGCCTCTGGGAGTTTCTCGAGCCAAGGTGGGCTGGTCTGTGAGTTTCTGCCTACGTAGGCAGAAAGATAATTCAAAATTCACCCGTTTTTCGGAGGGGGGGAGGGGGGATTTCTTTGCTTAGCTCCTGCAGACAATGGGGGCTGCAAAACAGTTTAATGTGCAGGTGTACACATTCAACTCGGAGAGACCTACTGTATTCCACAAAAAACAAGAAAAATCGGATTTTCGCGGAAGGTGAGCTTTAAAGAATAAAGAATGATGATGAAATATATGATGAAAGTCTATTATAGTACTGTTTTAAACTACATATTATCATTTTGATATTGTTGGCATCATTATTTGTATTTATATCATACATTACTATGTAATTAATGTTGTATTGGTTAGTGTAATATATAGGAATATCAGTTTGCTATAGTGAATATTGGCCAGCCGTAGTGTGCATATCTGGAAAAAGGTTATATGAAGTAAATGGAGTAAATGGAGTGAGCTGCTAAAGATCTAACACTCCCTCATACAGAGCTTCAGGGATGAGTCGTGCTGTGCTTAATGATACACAACACTGTCTTACGCTCTTCTTCCTCCCTATTTCCTTAAATGGCCCAGGGCAGTTAATAGCATATATATATATATATATATATATATATATATATATATATATATATATATTTGTGTGTGTGTGGGTCCAGCTGATGCCGTTTCTGCTGCAGTAGAGCTAGGCAGGGGTTATCTGTCACCATTCGTTTCAGCTTTAGCCTAAGGGTAAAGGGAAGCCAACTGAGGCAGTAACTTCAGTCACAGGAATTCCACCCACCACCCTAACCAACGCACACACACACTCACACACACACACACATGCTCAAAAAAGCTTAACAGTGGAGAGCTCAGCAGGACGCCACCACCAGGTTCTTCACTGGAGATAAAACACCACCGCATACGGCATACATACATAAACACATTTTCACAGTATGTGTTATGATAACGGCTGCTGACGACTCTCGTAAATCTGCAATATTTGCAATATTACTCATAAAATCTGAAGAGTCTGAATAGTGTCTTCATCAATAATTTACAATCATACACGTTAGAAATTTGGATTGCACTATAAGATTTAAATCTTATAAATCTATAAATTTCAGCGCTGGTTCTGAGGAGATTAACCAAAAGAAAATTGAACAAACTGTTCATGTGCAACTGAATGCCTGGGTATGTAAAGTATAGCTTAACTCACTCTCACTATTAAAATGCGTGTCTGAGTACTGTTTAATTTCTTTTTTACATATTGTAAAAAATGCACATATGCTATTGTAGTTTAGGATTAAGTCTACACTAATGATTGTGGTAGTCTGGAAGTGAGTGAGGTGTGTTCAGGTAAATTTCTGGCGTGTTTCTATATTAGCAGCAGAAACAAATACAGGTCTGTGCGCCACTGACTGATTAAAACCCTGACAACAGTCAACAGTCAGCTGCCCAATCCTATATTAGCCATGCAGGAGTGCCGTGCGCACTGCGAATCCAGGTTTTAAATCATCATTAATAAACAGAATAAATAATAAAATTTCATTGCTGATCCCTTAAATGAGCTGCTGGTCTATCTTCACAGTGTGAACAAGCAGGTCAGAATTCCTTAAAAGCTCTGTGCTGTTAAGATAGGAAGGCGCCAAAGTCAGAGCTCACCTGTCTCTTAAAGGGAATGATTACTGGCACACTGATTGGTTTATTTCACGTTATGCCTAAAATTAAACACACCTATGATTAATTAGGTGCATCCAATCAGCAATAGGTCTGGTAATGCAGCTGGCCATGGCATTATATATGTGTATAATCAAGAAAAGCTCTTGAGATCACAGCAGTTTGTGGATAAGCACGGTCCTGTTAGAATAGCTAGTGCACTAGAGTGTGTGTTTGTTCAGAAAATGTAGAGCCACTGATTGCAGGACCACATTAGCATTAAGTTAGGCTCTCAAAATGCCTGTATTTAAGACCAAAGGTGATCTTTGAAGAACAAGATATTGCAATGTCTGTTTTTTCCCCCCGATATTGAGCAGCACCACAGCGAAAGTCCATTATTTCCTTTGCAGCCTTTAAAAAAACAGCTACAGAAAAACTCACGCCACGGTCTGAGTGCGAATACGGAGAGGGAAGATGTCTCAGCAGTGTTTGTGGTCTGTTTTGAAACAGTTAATCTGGAATAACTGGAATAAATGATTCTGAACAAAGCCTGGAGAAGAGCTGCGCACATAAAAACGCTACACTCATTCCCCTGCAACAATACGCAGAGTCAAAGCCTCCAAGATGGAAATGTCATCTGCCTGAAATCTATCTCTCTCTCACACACACACACACACATTCACACTCGCGCACACACACACACGCACTCGCGCGCACACACGCAGGCGCAGGCGTGGGAGAGAGCCGTGTGCAGATTGTGGGCCAACATAGGCTGGCTTGGCTTTCACTGTCATAACACGAACTCTCTCAGCGTGCACACAGCCCAGCAGGCTAACACACCACGCCACAGCTTTCTCTCATACACACACACACACACACACACACACATAGGCCTGGTAATGTAACAAAGCTATTTAAACTATTTAAACTATATAGTACTAACTCAGGTATTTACTACTATTCAGTTGAAATACAGGTAATTTTACCAACATAGGAAATTGTACCACTAAACTAAAAATTAAGATAGATACACAAGTATACAGCAGAAATACATATAATTATGCCAGTATACGGTAGAAATAGAGGTAAATATACCAATATACAGTAGAAGTACAGGTAATTAGACCAGTATATAGTAGAAAAATGGGTAATTATACCAGTATACAGTGGAAACACAGGTAATTATACTAGTACACAGTAAAAATATAGGTAAATGTACCAGTATACAGTAGAAATAAAGATAGGTATACCAGTATACAGTGAAAAAATTAAACATACCTGTTTACAGTAGAAATATATACAAGTATAGATTAGAAATACAAGTAAGTATACCTGTGTACAGTAGAAATAAGAAAGGTATACTAGTATAGACTAGAAATACAGGTAAATATATCAGTATCCAGTCGAAATATAAGTAAACAAAACCAGTATACAGTACAAATACAGATAAATCTACCAGTATAAATCTACCAGTACAAGTAATTTCAGTAGTATACAGTAGAAATCAGAAACATGTATACCAGTATACAGTATAATAAAGATAGGTATACGAGTATAGAGTTGAAATACACTGTATACAGTATACAGTAGAAATATAACAGTATACAGTAGAAACGTGGGTAAATATACCAGTATACAGTAGAAACATGGGTAAATATACCAGTATACAGTAGAAATACAGGTAATTTCAGTAGTATACAGTAGAAATCAGAAAAAATATACCAGTATACAGTATAATAAAGATAGGTATACGAGTATAGAGTAGAAATACACTGTATACAGTATACAGTAGAAAGTAGAGTTAAATATACCAGTATACAGTAGAAACATGGGTAAGTATACCAGTACACTGTAGAAATACAGGTAGGTACACCTGTACTCGTCAGAAATAAAGATGGTTAAACATGTAAACATGTATCCAGTAGAAATACAGGTAAATATCCCAGTATATTGTACTGAGAGCTGGGGATTCATTTTTGTCCACTGTAGTGGCACATAGGCCTGAGAGCTATAAATCAAGCACTTTTTTTAATCCCAATATAACCTCAGTTATGAGGGCGTGGCCAAACAAGCACAGGGACCTTGGGACATCATTGGTTTTCTCGCCCAAGACAAAAGCACCACGCAAAAGTCTATTATTCTATTTGTTGCCCATATAGGGAAGATAAAAAATGATGAAAAATGAATTTAATACCATTACATAACCCTTATATATTACGAGACCAAACAATATACTGTATCTGATGTCCACTTCATAAAAAAAAAAAATAAAACATATGATGGAAAAGGAAGATTTGGCCTTGGGAGCAGTAAAAAACAGTAGAAACATGTAAACAGTGTAATCTAATGCACTGAGCTGCATTAGATTAGTCAGTAGGTACTCTGCACAGTTTATAGCTGTGCTATGTGCTGCTGATCTCTAACATAAACTCATTATCGACAGCGGAGGGAAAAAATCACAGAGAATGATTCATTGCAACACAAGCACTCAGACACCCAAAGGTCTGCCAACTCATTCAATCTTTCATCAGATCAGATCTACAGCACAGAATATACTCTCAATATATTATTATACTGATACTAATGCTCAGATCCGGACTGTATAGAAACCAGTAATGTTGGTTATCTATACTTTACTGGAGTAATTAGTTTTACATTTTCACACAATTATCTGAACTTTCTACTCTTTAAATTTTAAAAACAGCCTCGTTACTCCTATTTCATTTCAGCTGGTTTTCATTTCAGCTTCTCATCGTTCAATAAAACCCCTATCCAGATAAATCTCTCCTCCATCCAGATTGAGTGAATCTGATTGTGATTGGATGTAAAGAAGTATAAATATATACCATTCCGACTCCCTATTGGTTTATACAGAGGTGGAAAAAGTACTGAAAAATTGTAATTAAGTAAAAGTACCTTTACTTTGCTAAAATTCTACTCAAGTAAAAGTAAAAGTACCCATCTAAAAATCTACTCGATTAAAAGTAAAAAAAGTACTCAATTTAAAATGTACTTTGAGTAAACGTTACATAGTTACTTTTATTAATTTGATGTAAAAAAGTACAACAAATCATAAATTAAATAATTATTAAATTAAATAATTTGGACCTTTCAGGCAGTATTTGTTCAGACCACCCCATAAAACAAGTGTTATAGGTTTCTATTATTATTTTTTTTCTTTACTGTTAAAAAGTTATGGTCATATATGTGACTATAAACTGTATTTTTATAGTTTTACAGTTCGTTATTATTTTTTAACTTGCCATTGCTATGCTTTACTGATATTTACATGTTTGTTTAACATTCAAGCAGATTGTTTAATGTTCCCAATAAAAACTTAAATAGGAAATATCATTAAAAACATAAACATAAAAAAAAAAATGTTGATCGGCGCATGCGCAGTGCCGTAAAGAAGCACATATCGATGGGTAGCATAACTCGACAGAACACCGGTTCCCCCGAGCCCAGCTGATTCACACAGCGTCTCTCCCGCTAACCGTAGTAATAAACACTGCATGAAAAAGTTCAGCTGCGCTGCCATGGAGAACAAAACTCAAGTTTTTTTTTTTTAACTCAAATTCAATTTTTAAAAATTTTCCCAGCATTGAATTTTTTTTAATGTTTTCCAATGTAGTGAAGTCAATTACTTGTGTCAAAATGAACTTGAGTAAAAGTAAAATTACCTATTTTAAAAACTACTTTAAAAAATTACAAATTACTCATATTACAGTAATGTGAGTAAATATAATTGGTTACTTTCCACCTCTGGGTTTATACTATGCAGCTGAAACAGGGAGTAGCCTAGTGCAATATCCCAAAAAATATTATTAACATTAACATTTTAATATTTTAACATTATAGTCATTATGGCTTTTAGTAAAATGTGTTTTGGGGAGGGGAGGGGGGGTAGTGCACTATAGGACTCTGTGGGCGTGGCCTTAGTTTTTTTGTACTTAATAACTTTATTGTTTCCCCTTACATTACTTTTACTTTTATACTTTAAGTATTTTTTAAACCAGTACTTTTTTTAAACACTTTTACTTAAAGGGTAAAAAGCTTGAGTTGATACTTCTACAACCTCTACAGAAATATTTTAAACACTACTTTCTATACTTCTACTTTCTTTAGCTTACATTGGACAACATGGGAAAAGTTCCTGCATGAAATATTAGTTTATTACACTGGTGACAAAGACCTGCAGTGTCTTTAGAAGCTCTTTGAGTTTTAAAAACACAAACTTGCAGAAAAAAAGGGCAGAGAATTGTAAAAAAAAAAAAAAGCGTCCATTATTTAGGATGCTGTAAAATCCTATGGGGAAATATGTGTGCGGTAAACATTAGCAAATGGAATATTAACCCAATGTTATTTTAATTAGACTAATGGATGCGTTAACTTATATGTCGTAATTGTCAATTAAAATCGCAGAAACTCTGCAATGATACATTGAGCTTTTAATGAGATTTTAATGAGCATACATCTCCACATTTTCCTCCGGTTTCAAATCCCCAGCAGGATAGCCGCACTAGCCAAACAGGGAGCCATTTAAAACGGCGTCTACATAGACCATGCCTAACAGAAAGTGAAGAATTAGAATAATAATATTTAATGAATATTACATATTCTTCTGTTCTCTGTTTAATCAGAGGCAGTTAGAGGGGAGTGGGCTTTAGCGGGAGTTCGGCGTCTGAGAGAGAGCGAGTGAGAGAGAGAGAGAGAGAGTGTATGGGCTTCTGTATTTTTGATTCTAGGAAAAAGTGTGTGGTGGATCTACTTTGTGTGTAATATTTTGTTAAAAGGTCTTAAATATAATATGAATAGTCAAGCAGCTGTTCAATAGTGGCCTATGACCACTGATAATGATGCTGATGCTGGTGATGATGCTGTTACTGATTCAGGATATTAGATCAGTATTAGATCTATAACGATAATTAACCTAAGGCTGGGCTATATATATATATATATATATATATATATATATATATATATATATATATATATTGGTAAAAATATTGTATCATGATATTTAACGGTTTTTTTTTTTTTTTCACAATACACAATCATATTTTCATCATTATACAAAATACTGTTAGTGGCTTTAGCTTCCATTTTTTAGCTTTCTTTGTTTTTGGTTTATTTTTATTTTTTTCAGTTTAACTTTTTAAATTTATAGTTTTCTCTGTAATGTTTAATCTGTCACTGCATTTCAATTTATTATTTTTAATAACTTAAAATATTTTTTTTCCTGTAATTTTATGATTTTAACCCTTAAACTTAAATTTTTTTATCTAGTATGTTTTATATCTTATTTTATAATGTCTTATATATCTTATAATTAAAATGCTGAGGCTTTTTTCCCATTGACAGTTCCCATTGCTCTATACATTGGCTCAATATATGCAATATATGCAACATATACTGTATATCTATAAATGCAATAGTGGAAAAGTAGCAAAAAACACGAAAACAGTATAGTTAAAATTACATCGATCAGAGTTGAATCTACTGGACTGCAATCTGTGTGTTTAACGTGTTAAAACAAGCTACGTGGGGTGAACTTCTAGCTGCTAATGCCCTGAGTTACCGGACCACTCAGGGTTCCTTAGGTTAGCGCTAGCGGCTAATGCTAATGCTGCTGCACCTAGCCTTAGTGCTGGAGAAACTTCACTAAAAACTCATTCTTAGACAAAATATTTTTTTTTTCAGGAGATAAATCTGTGTAGATTAACATCTAGTGCTCTTTTGACTTTGAAAGAAAAGTTTTTTTATTTTATTTATTTAGGCGCTTACCCACCTTCCCTATTAGGGAAAGAAAACATGGCGACACCCTTGCTCACTTCAATGTAGGCATCCTTACTAGTGTCGCTTATAAATGCGCCCTATAATCTGGTTCACCTTATAGTCCGAAAAATATATATAATGTTTTTCCCATAAAATACCATCCACTCATTGCGGTGTATTGCGTATCTGCTATATGATGCATCGCGCTGCTGTGCTGAATGTCATTTTTGATAAATTTGAGCATTTCCAGCAGCATTGCTCACAGTAGATTGAAAATGTGAATAACTTCAGTCCCCGTCTCCTCTCTCCTCCAACCATCTGAATTGTTGGAACATCATTTAAAGGTCCAGTGCTTCCATTGATTGAGAATGAGATGAAAATTGAGTTAAACACTACATGGCCTGCAGCGTTCTCCTCCTCCTCCTACTGCAGATTTCTGTAGCCGTGATACGCCTGCAGTAGCTGGAGCTGCACACTAAAAAACAGAGGTATGATAGAAGTACTTTCTTGTACTCAAAGGTACACTTTTAATAATTGTATCCTCTAAGATACAATATTGGTCTTTACAGGGTCAGATTTGCTCCCCTTTATAAGTATATCACTGTATCACTGTGCTAATAAACAATATATACAGGGGTTAGGCAATGCAACTGAAACACCTGGTTTTAGAGCACAATAATTGATTGTGGTGACGGACAGTTCTGGTGGAAACAGGATAGTTGAGGTGCACATTGAATTCTGCCGTGATTTGATCAGCCGTGGTTTTATGTTTTTTGGATACAATCCGGTTAGCACCTGAACATCCCTTTCAGACAGCTTCCTCTTACAGCGTCCACAGTTAATCCTGTTGGATGTGGTTGGTCCTTCTTGGTGGTATGCTGACATTACCCTGGATACCGTGGCTCTTGATGCATCACAAAGACTTGCTGTCTTGGTCACAGATGCTCCAGCAAGACGATTGGTGCACCAAGGATTTGTCCTCTTTTGAACTCTGGTATGTCTCCCATAATGTTGTGTGCATTGTAATATTTAGAGCAGAACTGTGCTCTTACCCTGCTAATTGAACCTTCACACTCTGCTCTTACAGGTGCAATAATGTGCAACTAATGAAGATTGAACACCAGGCTGCTCCAATTTAACCATGAAACCTCCCACACTAAAATGATGACAGGTGTTTCAGTTTCATTGTCCAACCCCTGTATATATCCTGACACCCTGACTTTAGGATCTAAAAAAAAAAAAAAAAAACTTTTATCTTTCGACAGTGAGCAGAGAGAAAAAATGTAAGGAGAATAGTTTTAAACATAAAACTGGATGAGAGTTTTGTATCTGGTGCATGTTTCTGTCTGAACTGGCTGTAGAAACATTTGACTGGGATTCCCACCCCCCTCTTGGTTTCAATCAATTGAGTGTTGAATGTTGTCATGTGGCCACTAGATGATACAGCAGTGTGTCCATATCAGGCCAAAGGGGTAAAAGTTTAAAGTTCTGCAAAATGATTAAGTATAATGTTGCAGAGAAGCAAAAATGTGATGTCCTCATATGAGGACATGGGGTCTCAAGAGGATATTAATTATATTTTTTTTATCATTTGAAAGCCAGACAATTTTGCATCGTCACGTTTTTGACACATATTCAGTTGATGATAATGTCTATAATTTCTTTTTAATCTACTCTATTGTACCTAATTATCAGGTAACATAAGGCAAAAAGCTTTATACTCTTTTTTAAGTACAAATCTGTACTTTTTTTTTTCTTAGAGTGTGGAGCTGATGCGAGCGTTCGCGTGAGGAGAAAGCATGACAGTTCTCTGAGCATCTGACGCTAACTCACCTTGATAGCTCGAAGCTCCCTGGCCACGAAACAAGAAAATGTGTTTGGTCAGTCTTAAATTTAGTCAGGTTTGGGATTCGGACGGCAAAAAAAGGAAAAGGGAAAAAAAAAAAAACTCTTCAATTTGTCAAAACAAATGTATCACCGCTGTTCCCGGCCTGACATCCCGCCCTTGCTGCAACAGCATCCAGGGACAGTTCTGCTCCCTGCTGACGAGAAACTTCGCCATTTCCACTCCGCTCTGCTCTCGCAACACGGAAAAAAAACACACACAAATACACTACAAACTAATTGATGCAGAATAAGAAGTCGTATTACTCAATTCGACAGTAAAGTACGACTTGACGACTCTTCTAATTTGCTCAGTAATCTTCCATCAAAAGAGAGCGAGCCTTGAGTGCAGTGTAATTAGATAATGTGGTGTGTTATGTTATAAATCTGCATTATAAATGTTGTTTATCATTAGCTCTAATGGCTTTAATTCAGCCCATTCCTGCTACATAAGCTACATAATTCACTCAAAGCTGGCTAAGTGCTCTCTCAGACAAAAGCTAAAAGCTGCTCACTATATTCTGATTGGATTTTCATTAAGGAGTCATATTCCTTTGTGTACCTCTCTCTCTCTCTTAAACCCACCGGCTTACCTGGAACTCGCCGCTCTGCTGCTGCTGCCGCTGCTGCCACTGCTTCTGCCACTGCTGCTGCCGCTGCTGCTGGCCTATTTACTAATACGCCTGGCGTAAGGTGCCAACATTTTAATGATTCTGGAGGCTTGTTTAACACTCAAATACGGCAGCAGTGATTTTTTTTCTGCTTTTACTATAATATGCTGCAGTATGTAGGTAGGAATTCAAAGGGCATGCCAAAAGTCATGGGATATCAGTATGCAGCTTGATACGGTAAATGTACTGTAAATGTCATCATTTCTTTTTTAAAAGCCACAGAAAACTGTCAAAAACATTCATAATTGATATTTGTAGCTATAAGTCATGTTAAAATTCATGTTAAAATTCATTTCGCTATCACATTATTTGGATGGTCCAATATACTGTACAGTTAGATGCCTAAATAGATCATAAATGCAACTGAATTCTCAGCTGGATGTAGATTCAGATTAGAGTGTGGGTGTAGGGTTACATTTAGTAGAGCATCATTTACTATCAATTAGTTAAGTAAAGCTAAGCTAAGTAAACAAAACTGTAATAAAAAAGATTTTCTTTCAAGGTCAAACGAGTGCTGGACGTTAAACTACACTGATTTCTCTCCTGAAAACTGTTTATTTGGGTGAATAAAGCGCTTTCTTTATTTACAGTAATCTTAGATTGCTAAATTTCTACAACATTAGCGCTACACTGCACTGAGGAACCCTGAGTGTTCTTGTAAGGCAGGGCAAAAATAGCTAGCGGTTCGTCCCACGTATCTTGTTTTAACTCTGTAAATTTGAAGGCTACAGTCAGATATACTCACCTCTGAAAGGCAAAAGAGCTAACAGGGTTAGCGGCGTATGCTAATGCTGCTCCAGCAGTGCTAGCTGGGGTTACCAGCAGGCTACAGGCTGATAATATGAAAGTAGCAGTTAGTGGCTAATGCTAATGGGCCTTATCGTGCGAAAAATACGGTGTTGCCCAGCCCTATTTATATGCTTAAAGTTTTAAATTAGGGGACAGCTTTGGAAAATCCACATACATTGTATAAGTTATAAGGTGATAGATAATAGGCTAGCATGCATATGGCTGAAGGCAATGTAAATTATTGGAGGTCAGAGTTCAGGTAAGGTCTGAAAATAGAGAAATTTCATTTCCAATGTTGTGCAAGCTCAGTACTTAACAGCATTCCTCAAACTACAGTGTCAAATATGTACTTTGAATATGTCATAGAGAGCGTAGTTATCACCCACAGTGGAAATAATGCTAATTATCGAGCCTGGCAGGTCAGTGCAGTGTCCTTAAGTCATGGGATACCATGCTAATTTTATTATGACTGATGCTTGATGCATGATCAGTAGTAGAAGGTTCATAAACTATTGATTGATAAATATAATTTGGCTAGACTCTGCTAATCGCACTTGGCTGTTCAGGTGCAGTTTAACCTGATTTACAGTATTAACCACATACTGTAATTACTACAGCTATTAACTCTATTAACTTAATGCTATCTCTGCTGCTGCTCAATGCTAAGCTGCATAGAATTCTACACTAGTCCAGAACACAGGACCTTCTTTCTGTATTTACTTTTTAGCCGCGCCCCAACAGCTCTGACCAATCAGAGGAGAGGATGTATTCACAAATTCACAGAAACTAAACCAAATCAAACCAAACAAAGGAAAAAAAAACGCTAAACTATTTTGTACCCAAAGAAACAAACTACAAAAGGGGAAAACTCCCTCAGATGACATTGAAAAGATCCAAACTGTGCATTATCTTCTATCACACGTCCTACTTAATTGCAGGCGAGAAAACTGCAGATGCTTATTTCAGTACGTCGGGTTATTTGTGATTTTATCAACCAAAACTGGGACGTTTCATTTGTCTACCGTGCATACAGACCAAAGCGCCGTGACAGTCATTTATTTTCATCTCGGATTCACCTCTGAAACACAATGTTCCACTTCTGCAACCGTCTGACAGCAGCGTAGCAAGGACGTTCTTAAAGAATGTACATGTGCACTGATGATAAAATATGCCGTATAAACAGAGTGAAAAACTTTTTACTAATTTAATACTAACAATACAGGAGACAATCCATCAAATTTTAAACTGCCAGTTCTGTTGCCTGTTGTCCAGTGAGTGAAAAACAGAAAGCAAAATTAATATTTAATTCAGCTTTTTTCATCAGCTTTTTACTAAAGGTCTACAGAGTGAATAGTGAATGAGTTCATGCGTGAACCATTACGAACACAGCTTTATACAAAAGTATTAGCATAAAACATAGCAACACCTTAGCAACCACCTAGCAACACCTCAGCAATTACTTTACACATTAGCATTCAAAACCTACCAAACCTTACCATAGAAACATCACCTATACCATAGTAAAACCTTAGCAACCATCTAAAAACACTTTAGCAACAAATAAGACACCTATAGGAAAACCTTAGCAACCACCTAGATAGAAATGCTTTAGCAGCACCTTGGAGGCTTACATCACATATACCATAGTAAAACCTTAACAACCACCTAGATAAAAAACACTAAAGTCAGCTTAGAGACTCACACCACCAATACTAGCAACCACCTAGAAACACTTTAGCAACACATTAGAGATTTTCACCATCTATACTATAAAACAACCTAAGCAACCACCTAGAAATGCTTTAGCAACACCATAGAGACTTTAACCACCTA
Organism: Astyanax mexicanus; assembly: GCF_023375975.1. Lineage (NCBI taxonomy): Eukaryota > Metazoa > Chordata > Actinopteri > Characiformes > Acestrorhamphidae > Astyanax > Astyanax mexicanus. The sequence continues at coordinate 46,363,818 of NC_064419.1, read as the reverse complement.
CATTATAGGAAAACCTTAGCAACCACCTAGATAGAAACACTTTAGCAACACCTCAGAGACTTAAACTGCCTATACCATAGTAAAACCTTAGCAACCACCTAGATATAAATACTTTAGCAACATGTTAAGAGATTTACAGCTCCTATAATATAGGAAAACTTTGGCAACCACCTAGAAACACTTTAGCAACACCTTAGAGGCTTACACTGCCTATACCATAGTAAAACCTTAGCAACCACCTAGATAGAAACACTTTAGCAACACCTTAGAGGCTTACACTGCCTATACCATAGTAAAACCTTAGCAACCACCTAGATAGAAACACTTTAGCAACATCTTAAGAGATTTACAGCACCTATAATATAGGAAAACTTTGGCAACCACCTAGATAAAAACACTTTAGCAACATCTTAGACACTTACACCACCTGTAACATAATAAAACCTTAGCAACCACCTAAAAACAATATAATAACTACATAGCAACAAAAACCACCTATACTATGTATATGTATGAAAACCCTAGCAACCATAAACAAAAACACTTTATTAGTACCTTAGAAACCTACACCACCTGTACCATAGGAAAAACTTAGATACTTACACCACATATACTATAGGAAAACCTTAGCAACCACCTAGACACACTTTAGCAAATGCCACCACCTATACGATAGTAACCATCATTATTAATCACATTTCAGTAATTACACACCTACAAAACCTTCCCTTATTTACCAAAAAAATTATATAAAAAATATAAAAATAAAAATAAAGTGTATTTTATGGTTTTATTCAATTTTATGACTTTATTAAAACATTAAAGCTAAGACTGGAACGGTTACTGGAATACCTCCTGCCCCTCCATCACCAATTACTGTATTATAAAGCTCAAACAGCACTGGAGGAATGAAGATGTGGATGTGTTGTGAGTGGGATGAGAGAGGAGGAAATTGGTGAGAATCCAGGGTTTTCTGGCAACGTTAGCTTTAGCTTTCACAACTAACGAAGCAAACTTCAGATAGTCTATCAAAACACGTCTTGGCTGATTGACTGAATCTGAGTTATGTAATTAATCATGTTAATCATTTTTCATTTTTCACCAAACTCTTCTTATGTCTTTTCAGACACACAGAGAGTTTATTTAAAGATATTAGATTTCATTGGTTGGGTATTGTACAGGTTGGTTTATGTGCTCAAAAGTGTTAATATGCCAACATACTGCTTTTAGCTACAGTGCACTTACACCACATGTACCATAGGAAAACCTTAGCAACCACCTAGAAACACTTTAGCGACACCTTAGAGAATTACACCACCAATACTATAGCAACCACTGAAAAATGCTGCAGTAACACCTTAGAGACTTACACGTCCTACACCATAGTAAAACCTTAGCAACCACCTAGAAACACTTTAGCAACACCTCAGCCTCCTACACATTCTATATCACAGAAAATCATAGCAACCACCTAAGAACACTTTAGCGAGACCTTAGATTTACTATGAGAAAACCTTAACAACCACCTAGAAACACTTTAGCAAAACGTTAGAGACTTACACCACCTATACATAAGGAAAACCTTAGCAACCATCTAGAAATACTTAAGTGACACCTTAGAGATTTACACCACCTATATTATAGAACAACATTAGCAACCACCAAAAATGCTTCAGTAACGCCGTAGAGATGTACACCACCTATACCATAGTAACACCTTAGTAACCACCTAGAAACACTTTAGCAACACCTTAGTGACCTACACGACCTATACTTTACTTAGACTTACACCACCAATACTATAGGAAAACCTTAGCAACCACTGAAAAATGCTTCAGTAACATCAGTAACATCATTTTAACCACCAATACCATAGGAAAACCTTAGTAACCCCATAGGAACAGCTTAGAATCTTCAATGGAAACACTAAAACTTTGCTCAAAGGTGTTACTTTAATATCTAACTATATTATCTTATTTATTCTTAGGGTTTATTTCTTGTTTTTAGTTAATCTCTAATTTCTGCATTTTGTTTATTTCTTTCACTATTTTATTTGTAATAGTTTTGTTTTATTACATTTTAACTAGTTGTAATTCTTTTTTAAGCTTTTTTTCCTTTTATTAATCTCTAATCTTCTTTATATCTTAATTTCTTAAGCTATATTTTTATCTATTTACATATTTTATTCACTGTTATTTAAACATTTCTTTTAATTTAAAATGATTAAATGCAGTTGCCCTCAATGGAATTCTGAGTCAAAATAAAGATTGATTGATTGGTTGATTGATATTGTAAATCACTATAAAGTTTACTTGACTGCGTTGCCACTGCCGCACTTGCTGTCTTTTTTTATCAGCTCTTCTAGTACTGTTCTATTCATGAGTCTTGTTCCATTTCTTATTGCATAGTGTCCATTGTAATCACACTTAATGCAATTGGGACGCAGCCTCAGAGAGTGATGGGAGTTTTGTAGTGAGTGATACGAGATTATAACAAGTTGTGGCACCTGAGTTCATTTACTTGGATACTGTAAATCAGGTTAAACTGCACCTGAACAGCCCTTTGAGATTGAGTCACGTTCTCACCACGAACAATCCACTCTGGCAGGTGCAATGAAGCAGAGACTGTGCTGTTGTGGAAACACCATCTTTTGGGAGGAAATCTTATATTTATGAAATTATATTGATCCATCAATAGTTTGTGAACCTTCTCCTACTGCTGACAGGCTTTTGGGCATCAGGCATCTTCACGTTCAGATGGATTTCATCACCGTCTCTCGTGACGTGCCGCTTATTGTACACACATATACCCAGATATTACCCAGAATGCTGCCGGTGAGCAGCACGCAGGAAGCTGATGTTAAGCTGTCAGTATTTCTTTCTGTCTGGCAGGCTAGCGGAGCAGCTGGAGGACGGAGGAGCCTCCCTCTTCCCACTGAGCCGGAGCCTACGGCGGCTTGGCTCCGAGCCCGAAGTGTGTGGGCTGCTGGGAAGGATGTGTGTGCTGAGCAGCCCCTGCGAATCTGGGACACCCCGACCGAGCGACGTCAGACCCCCGCACGCGAGACGCTGCTGCTGGCAGGCGCCCCAAGGGCTTCCTGGAAGCCCACGTGGAGCTGCGATGTGGAGCCGGCGGTTTATGCTAAGCCACCATCCAGCGCGCCTTTATGGCCTGGATACGGCGAAGGCTTATAAAGCATGAAGCGTCAGATCTGAGCTCTGCGGGAACATGCAGTGGGAGAAGATTCAATTCATAAATAAAATGAGCTTCGATATACAACATATACAACATATACAACGAATGCAGCGTATGGGCACTGCATGAGTACAGAACAGGAGAGTACGGAACATCCATTGAAAATACTGTATGCCTGTTACATAACCCTGAATTGTGTTCACAAGATGCCCAATCCCATTCACAGTGTCCACAAACACAGCCTGTATATAGACCTGTATAGAGGATGTGTGCCTTTATTTCAGAGGGAACAAGCTCAAAAAGGATAGGATAAGAAAAAAAATTGCCCTTTATCACACACTTTTTGTTCAACAACAACAAAAAAAGTTTCAAGGTTTTAGGTTTTATCTTTACAAGATGCCTAGGATGTCTAGGAGAACTCCAGAGAACATCCACACTGTAAAAAAATAAATACAACAACAATTGAAGAGTTTAATTCCAAAACGCGATAAACGCCGTTTTAAAAAAAAAGAGTTAGAGCCAGAATCAGAATGTTATGTGACCACTCTTGAAAAGCCAATATTCAATTTTCATCAAAACGCCACATCCTCCGTGTAATACTGCCCTGCTTTCTCTCTTTCTTTCCAAAACACAACAAACGCCAGTCTTGATTTCCCCCAGAATGCCACATCTCCCCTCATCCAATCACAGGGCAGCATTCCACGAGCTATCTAATGTAAACATCATAGCACGCGCCCTGTTGAGACGGCCGGCATTTCGCGTCGCCAACTTTCACTTTCGTTTTTCACTCTCAAAGTCCGTGAAAATGAACGGTTTGATGGTATAGAGGAGCCTGTTCGTGTAGCAGTTATTGAAAAAAAAGAGAAAAGCCATCAAAAAAGTCTCCTGTACGTGAAAAGGTAAAGACAATGAGGCATTCAGAAGGGGGGAAAATGCCGGCTGTCATCTGCAGTTCACACACACACACACACACACACACACACTATACTACATTTTGGGGATTTTATTGTCTTAATGTCTTGTTCGTTAATGAAATTTTGCACTTTTTCGAAAAGAAATTTGTGTTTTTAGGCCCAATGGTCGAACCATTATATTCAGATGTACAATTTATTGTTATTTATTATTGTATTTTGCACATTTTCAGTCAAAAAAATGTTCTATTGATGCCAAAGGATATATAAGACATTTTGAAAAAAAAAAAAACATGGCATGCATTTATTGCGTTTTGCGAAAAAACGAATTATTTTTAAAAATAAATCTTTAAATATTAAAATCTTGATTTGATTTTTTTGTGTTATTTTAACCCTAGTATGGTATTTGATAGTTTGAAACAGAAAACAGTGGTTTTCAGCCTACCACTTTCTCGCTAAAGAAAAACCTTTTTTACTCAAATTGATAAAAATGGATTTATAGCGTTTTGGAACCAAACTCTTCAATTCTACAATGTTTAAATGACTATTTTCGCTTAGATTAAGCTTAGATTTACATTTTTAGCAGCTAACTGCTAATGCTAATGCATAATCACAGAAACTCAGAAACTGTCTGCTTTATCTTTCTAGATAAGTTTTGGTATTTCTACAGTAAGTATGGGTGTTGTCTTGTCCCTTATCTGATGTGTTTACATGTCTGAAGACACTGAGCTGAAGGCACACACTGAGATGAGTGTGTGCCCATTGCCACATGGTACACAGGGTGTAGCCCAATCAATCAAATGATCAATCGATGATGCGTCAACAAGGAAAATCAGTGATGACAAATTTCTATAGTAGATTGAATAGATAATTGCAGCCCTACTTAAGTGCTGGAAAAAGGTCAGTTGTATATACTCAGAAGGCATTATTACCTCCCACGGCTGTTCAGGTGCAGTTTAACCTGATTTACAGTATCCAAGTAAATGAACTCAGGTGCCACAACTTGTTATAATCTCGTATCACTCACTACAAAACTCCCATCACTCTCTGAGGATGCGTCCCAATTGCAATAAGTGTGGTTACAATGGACACTATACAATAAGAAATGGAAAAAAATGAGTTATTAATGAATAGAACAGTACTAGAAAAGCTGATAAAAAAAAATTATAAAAAGTGCAGCAGTGGCAACGCAGTCAAGTCAACTTTATAGTGATTTACAGTATCAATCAACCAATCAATCATTCTTTATTTTGACTGTGCTAATGATCGTATCTGGCTAGAATTGTCCATGCCTAGAGATGAGCAGAAATCAATCACATCCATATTCAACACATTCAACACATTCAATGCACATAAGAAGCTTATTTCCTCATGCATATCCCACACATCAGTACAAATCACGATGTTCACGATACTAGTTGCTCTCCCTTGACGTTTTTTTTTTGAGATTTCAATGTATATATAGCTATTTCAGTATTTAGACCACATAACGACCTTGTTAAGAGCTTTAAAAAGTCTATAGGGAGGCGGAAGACTGCTGCACTGGTGCCGGAGTCACCGGTGCCGTATATATATCTGCAGGCGCTCTGAAAGCTGCTAATGCATTCAGCAATCATTTGTCTTGCCTGGGTGAAGCGGTGTGTTGAGTTAAAAAGATAAATTGTGTGATGTTTTAGTTATTTTCTGTGACGCGGGGGGAAATTCACTCCTTATTTCCCCAGCCAAATGTCAGGTATGGAATGTTGATTCATTCTCTTTGTGGTGTTTGTCGGAGGAAATGAGACGGTGAGGAAAAGTTCATTGTCAGACAATGTAAATTGGCTTCGGATGCTTTTAGCTTGAATAACAATTACCCATTCCCCACGCTCTCACTACGCCCAAATTGGAATTCATCAAGGCATCACATTAATTGTCTCTCCAGCATACATTCGAATATTCATGATCTCCACTTTCCCGGCGCCACCCCACGTACTCTTCTGTCGCACCTGTCTGTGCGCAACATCTATCCTTAGCAGCATCTATCCTCTCAGTACAGTTCCTTCGCTCTAATTTAGTCTCACGCTGATTAAAGCCGCCGCGACCGGGAGGACATTTTCATTTCTCCAGCATCAGACAAACGTTCTGCGTGTTTGACACGCAGGGTTTTCGCACGTTTCGCACCGAGCCTGGCTGCGCTTTAGCGAAACATCGAGCTCCATGAATTTTTCATGCCGCTACATCTGCTTTTTCCCCCCCGTTTGGCTGCGTATTGTCAGCGTAATTGCGGCGCGAGCCTCGGCACAGTGGTTGAGTCAGGTGGAGTGCCACACTGGTCTCCAGTCAGCTGGCGACGCTCTGCACCCGTCCAGCTGTGCGCGATTGTGCTGTGAACCCTGTGCTCAGATCAGGTGTGATCGGAGGGGAGTGCTGCACACACTGGTCTGCTCACTAGATGATGGTCAAAGTAGTTTGTTTTATCCGAAAAAAAAAAGTTCCGTATGAACCCAATCACCCAATAAAATTATAAAATGATTATTCTGGACATAATAAACCTAATCACCATATTTTAGAGACAACAGAAGCTTCTATATGTGGGATTTAAACTCTGAGAATATGTGTAAATGTATAATAATCTGATGTACAGTGAGTGTGGGGGTGTCGTCTTGTCCCTTATCTGGTGTTTTTACATTTTTAGAGTCACTAAAAAGTGTGAGCTGAGCGTGTGCACATTACCCCTCCTACATGGAGTAGTCTGCTCATTTTTATATCAATTATGTCGACTAATTGAAATAAACATCCTATTAATTTACAATTAAAAAGTTAACCTATTGATTTTAAGGCAAAACAAGGCAAGAAACGAATCAACTTCCATTTATGTTTTTATGTTTTACCAAATTAAAAAAACCTCTGGAATATAATCAAGAGGAAGATGGATGATCACAAGCCGTTAAACCAAACTGAACTGCTTGAATTTTTACACCAGGAGTAAAGCAGCATAAAGTTATCCAAAAGCAGTGTGTAAGACTGGTGGAGGAGAACATGATGCCAAGATGCATGAAAACTGTGATTAAAAATCAGGTTATTCCACCAAATATTGCATCTTTTTTGTTATTTCAGCCATTTCACATATTCTACATATGAATCCTCTAAATGACAATAGTTTTTTTGGAATTTGGGAGAAATGTTGTCTGTAGTTTATAGAATTAAAAAACAATGTTCATTTTACTCAAATTTATACCTATAAATAGCTAAATTTAAAGAATTTAAAGAAAGTGGTGTCACTTTCTGCTTCCATATTATTAACAAGCTCTTAATTTTGTACACAATTATGTGGAGAATTCAACTCAAATCTCGGAAATCTGCAGTTTTTAATTCCAATCTAAATCTAACACTCTAACTCCATTCAGCCAATCAGAACGCAGATGAAAATGGACGGTAAGGCCAGATATCACACTGTGTTATAAAACAACGCTATCTGCACTGTCACTCCAGCATTAGAGTGTTTTAATAAATCTGCTCCATTACTGGAGGCGTAGTCTCGTCCTTCACACTGACGCAGGATAAAACAGAGCTAAATGTGAATTATTGTATAATGAATTGTGTAACAGTAAAAAGGACAACAGAACATTATGAATCTCACTTCAGGCAAAGTGAGGGGAGAAAAGGCAGGACAAAATCTGTTTCCACAAAGTGTAAAATATTTACCAGCTCCACAGATATTAAAGAAACTCTCCCCGGACAGACTGAACCCTGCGCGCTGTGTGAAGAGTGAACAGGGAACAGTGAAGTGCTCCGTGTTCAGCCTCTAATCACCGTGCTTTGGTCAGTAGCAGTGCGACAGATGGTGCGCAGGCCGGTACGTATACCTGAACAAGCGTGCGCACAATGCAGGATCTGTTTGATGTGAGCTACATAAGCGTTCAGCACAGTCTGAACTGATAGTAGCATCACTTCCTCTGCCAAGACCATTACACACAGCCGCCAATGCAGCCTGTAGCTTTAGCACAGAGAAAAGCACAGTAATGAAGGGGAGTGGAAGGCATCAAAGAAGCCTGGGGAACAGGAGTGCGTGTGTGTGTGTGTGTGTGTGTGTGTGTGTGTGTGTGTGTGCCGTTCGATTTTCTTTCCAAGGGAAAGGAAAGAGTGCTGGCCTGAGAGAGAGAGAGAGAGAGAGAGAGAGAGACAGAAAGAGGGGAAAAGAGATGAAAAGGAGAGAGAGAGAGAAGAAGAGAGGTAGAGAAAGCGAGAGAAAGAGAAGAAGACAGAGAGAGAAAGAGAGAGAGAAAGAGAGCAAAATGGAAACAGAGAATGAGAGAGAAAGAGAAAAAGAGCAAGATATTAAGAGAAAGAGTGAGAGAAAGCATGCAAGTAATATAGATAGATAGATTAAGAGAAATATAGAGAGAGGAAGAGTGAGATGAAGAAAAAGTGAGAGAGAGAGACAGAGAGAGAGAGAGAAAGAGTAAGAGAGGGAGAAAGCACATGGTATATAGATGGATAGATAAAGAGCCAAAGAAAGCAGACAAATGAGAAAAAGAAAGATAGATAGATAGATAGATAGATAGATAGATAGATAGATAGATAGATAGATAGATAGATAGATACCTAAAGAAAGAGAAATAATGCAAGTGAGAGAAAGAGAGATAGATAGATATAGATAGATAGAGTTAGATTAAGAGAAATATAGAGAGAGGAAGAGTGAGATGAAGAAAAAGTGAGAGAGAGAGAGTGAGATAGATGGATAGACAGAGAGAGATAAAGAGTAAGAGAGAGAGAAAGCACATGGTATATAGATGGATAGATAAAGAGCCAGAGAAAGCAGATGAGCAAATGAGAAAAAGAAAGAAAGAGAGAGAGAGAAAGGGTGAGATGGAGAGAAAGACAGAGAGAAAAAGCAAGATAGATGGATAGATAGAGAGAGAAAAAAATGAGAGGCAAAGAGAAAGCATGACAAAAAGAAAGAAAGCTAGAGAGAGAAAGAGTAAGCGAGAGAGTGAGGTGGAGAGAAAGACAGAGAGAGAGCAAAATAGATAAAGAGAAAAAGAACAAAAGAGAGAGAGAGAGCAAGAGATGAAAAAAAACAAGATAGATGGATGGATAGAGAGAGAAAGCATGTGAGTGAAAGAGTGATATATAGATATTTAAAGATAAAAAGGAGAAAAAAGCAAAAGAAAGAGAAAAAGAAAGAAAGGAGCAGCTTTTCTCTTTTTAATCACACAGTAATTGTTTACCGCTCACAAAACGCCAACAGATGACCTTTATTTTTTCCTCCTCCTCAGATGGAAAATCACAGACGTGATCTATTTGCAGCCCTGCGTCTGTGTGTTTCGCCTTTTTCTGCCTTGTCATAATAAACACAAGCGCATTCTCTGTTTTTTTTCTTTTTTCGTTTGTTTGTTTGTTTGTCTGTTTGTTTGTTCACAACCCTAAATTAGAAAAAGATGCGACAGGACCGACAATGCAAAAACAAACACAAAAATTCCATTCCATTCATTTTCTTTCTCTTTAAAAGTCATTGTGGAACTGATGTCAACCACAGCCTCTTTTTGAACTGCTGCTGATGCAGCATTACCGAGTAGCATCAGAGCGCTAACACTCAGAGGAAAGCGCAGCGACTCGATTCTGATACATCAGCTCACAGATGCAGCCTTGTGCTGATCCACATCACCCTAGGAGTGATGAGGGAAAAGAGCGCCATCTACATACCCAAAGAGAGAGCAAAGCTGATTGTGCTCCGGCAGCTGATGGCAAGCTGAATGACTAGGATTCGAATCAGCGATCTCTCTAATAAATACACATTTTGCAAGAATAATGTTCTTCATTGCATTAATTCTGTCTAAAACAAAGGCAAATGAATTGCAGTGAAAATGTACAATGTACAGAATGTATTCTATTAAAAACATATCAAGAACTATCAGTGTGGCGGAAATATAAACTGTTGATGGGGACAAAAGTTGTGAGTCTCTGATAAATCACAGAATTGATAATATATATATTATTTGTAACTTAATATGTAATATGTATTGTATATAAATTCCACCAGAAGCATGATGGGAAAATGTAGTTGCAGTCTTGCAAATTTTGATCCCTAGTCTTTGTAAATTTGTATTTAGATGTGAGAGGGTTTTAGACTTTAGTCTGTTAAAAGTCTTTTTAGAGTATTTTCAAAGTCGTGTAGTGTATAGCAGAACCTTTATAACATGTGCAGCATGTGGTTTTGCATTGTACTGCTGAAATGTCCTGGATGTTACTCTTAATGTCCTCAATGTACCTTAATGTTCGGTTATAAGGCTTTATAAGTTCTCTAAGCATGAAATATCTTGGGTTTGAGTGTCACAAATTATTTTTTCTTTTAGGATTTATTCTTAGAAGCAAAATCCAGGCAGATATAGAGGAAAAATGCCTCACTTTTCATTATGTTTGGCAAAGTAACAAGGCTCCAACCCCTCCAACTTCCTCCTCCCCTCTCCCCGGACTCGCTCTCCCCGCCCGGACTGGCTCCCAATCAGCCGCTCTCTGTTGTCTCAATGCCGATAGCTGGAAGCGAACAGTCGTTCTTAATGTATTCCATTAAAAGTTCGCATTCAAGATGCTGCCGAGTCCGTGAGAGCATCACACGGCTCTCCCCGCGGCCTATGTGTTTAGCCCTTTTATTAGCGGTGCGCGGAGAGGAGCTGAGGCGGCAGGGTTTTGGCGGTGGATGTGTGTGTGTGTCTGTGTGTGTTTTTTTTTTTTTTCCGACTGGGGGGGGATTTTCAGCTTGGTTCAGGTCTTTAAAAACAAAGACTTTGCGCAAAGTTAGCAGCACAGCCATCTGTTTTATTCCTCGCCTCAAACAAATCCTCGCTGTAATGACTTTTAAAATGCTTTTCCTTCGCTCTTCCCAGCCGGGATACAAAAGTTTCCGCTGACGAATTTACACAGAGCGGGATAAATATTGACCGTAAATCGCTACATAAGCCAGAAGACAGACTTTTTCTTTTAGTTTTCTTTTTTTGTGAGAGAGAGTGTGTGAGTTTTAGCTTTTTTTGCTAAGCTGAGAGATAAAAAATTAAAAGATACATTTTTGCTGGTTGAGGGGGCATGGAAGAGTGTGTGTGTATATGTGTGAATGTGTGTGTGTATGCAGAAAGTAAGAAGTGTGTGTGTGTGTGGCCCCTGTGCGTGTTCCTCTGCATTAAATAAAAGATTAGGCCTCAGGTCTCTGGCGTATTGCTGTGCATAGAGCATAGAGCACAGAGCACAGCAGGGAGGCGAGAGGCGATAGATGTGTGTATATGTGTATATGTGTATATATGTGTATATATGTGTGTATAGGTGAACAGTACCAGTCAAAATTTGGACAATTAATATTGGTTCTTCATTTGTATTAATGTATTGTATTTTAATGCAATTGCAATGTTAATTAATGTCATTTAAACTGCCCGAAAACATATTTAAAAAATGTGGGGTTTAAATCGGGCTCGGACTCAGTTTAGAATGACAGTTTATGTGGCGGGTTGGGTCGGGCTGGATTTTTTGCGTCCGATCTAAGTTGTTGTAGTCTCTAGTACTTTGTACATAATAATAATAACAACAACGGTTAATGTATACAGAAACAAGGAGGTTGTCATAATGTTATGCTCGATATGTGTATGTATGTTCTATACATATGGCAAAAGCAGAAGGGTAAACAGTCTGCAGTGGCACTTCAGTGATGAGCATTCATCCAGGCGTGCCTGATAACGTGTTAAAAAAAATGTGGGGTTTAAATCGGGCTCGGACTCATAATGACATAAAGTTTATGTGGCGGGTTGGGTAGGGCTAGATTTTTTGGGCCCGATCTAAGTTGTAGTAGTCTCTAGTCCTTTATACATAATAATTACAACGGTTAATGTATACAGAAACAAGTAGGTGGTCCTAATGTTATGCTTAATATGTGTATGTATGTTCTATAGATGGCAAAAGCAGAAGGCGTGCCTGTCAGGGACGGAGAAGCGCTAGCCGCTAAGAAACATGTTTCTTAAATAATAGGTCTATGCTTCTTCAGTGCTGCAATGTTAATCATTAAAATCATTCAGAACAAATTTTGCTCATTTAAACAGCCCGAAAATGTATAAAAGATTAAAATGACAGTTTAGGGTTGGGTCGGGCTGGATTTTTTAGGCCTGATCTAAGTTGCAGTCTCTAGTACGTTATGCACAATAATAACAACGGTTAATGTAAAGAATCAAGTAGGTGGTCATAATGTTAAGCTCGATCTGTGTATGTATGTTCTATAGATGGCAAAAGCAGAAGGGTAAACAGTCTGCAGTGGCACTTCAGCGATCAGCATTCATCCAGGCATGCCTGTCAGGGACGGAGAAGCGCTAGCCGCGGCTAACGCTAACACTAGCGCTAACTCAGGCGCCTGGCGTCTCATCAAAGCTGACAGGAGCGAGGGAAGGAGGAAGAAAGGGGAAGAAGAGGCCTGTCTGTTACGGAGCAAAGGCCTGCCTGTTCTCACCTTGTCGGGGGAAGCGTCGCCGCTGCGTTTGAACTGCTTTGTAAAAGGCTTTCGCGCGCCACGCGTCGCGCCGCTTTGAAAAACAGAGCGCAGTGACTTCTCGCCAACATCCGTAGCCTGTAGATGAAAGCCCGGCACTGTGCTCGGGAAGATTGATCTGGTCAAATATTATGACATCGAGCCTCAGACGACATCCAGGCTCTAATACTGCACCTCTCTCTCTCTCTCTCTCACGCTCTCTCTCTCTTTACCCCACTCTCGCGCTCTCTCTCACTCTCTCTTTTCCTATACTGAACCTGATACTGTAACTAATGATGGCAGCAGCCTGAGCACACATCCTCCTGGCGCTCTTCTCCGTTCCTCAAAGAACAGCGAGCGCTTAGTTAGTCTAAAATTCTGAACTGGGAAATTGCACCCATGGGAGTGGAGCCACAGATAGACAGAGAACGTACAGAGAGGAAAGAGAGAGAGAGAGAGAGAGAGAGAGGGGGAAAAGAAGTAGAAGAGTATTTATAAAAGCTCTCTGCTCTCCTGAGCCACTTTGGAGAGACCCTGATGGAGATAAACACTTTGGAGGGAAACCACTGATCTCAGAATATCTGAGAATCTAAAAGAGATCTGCTGCGCTAACTGATCCCCCATGCTTCCCCCGAAACTTAACACTCATTAATCTAAATACAACTAATGCTCTCTAACGTACAGTAGCCTATATACCTATATACTCAAGACAAGATATGATACTTGACGATTATTGATGATATTAATCACGATATAGAGGTTGCTAATCAATATTTGCAATATATTGCAATTTATGTTTTTTAGCAAAGGGAAATCTTTCAATTGATTGAATAAATCAAAGGTTAGCACACTATCGTATTAAAAAAAATTGAGTAAAAGAAATGTTTTAGAAGCAAACTAAACATATTTAGGGTTTTTAATATATTTAAAACAGTTCCCAAAAATATGCGATACATTGATTAATCCACAAAAAAAGAGCACTTAAAAACGATGAGTTTATTTGATTTTACCAAATCGAAAACCTCTGGAATATAATCAAGAGGAAGATGGATGATCACAAACCATCAAACCACCAAACTGAACTTCTTGAATTTTTGCACCAGAAGTAAAGCAGCATAAAGTTATCCAAAAGCAGTGTGTAAGACTGGTGGAGGAGAACATACCAAGATACATAAAAAACTGTGATTGGGTGGGTACAGTAGATGGCGCTCTTTCCCATCATCACTCCTAGGGTGATGTGGATCAGCACAAAGCTGGATCTGTGAGCTGATGTGTCAGAACCTCCGAGCGTTTGCGCTGTGATGCTACTCGGAAAGAGGTGGAAAAAAAGAGGCGGCGTCACATGACTTCACATGTTTCAGAGGAGGCGTGTGCTAGTCTTCACCCTCCTTGTGTTGTGGCATCACTAATGATGTGACTTATAGTTAGATTAGTTATTTATTACTTTTCTTAGATTTTATTGAATATTTAGAGTCAAAAGGTTCATTCCATATTATTTTGGATAGAATGGAGAATTTCTGTTGTAATTTGGCCACAATATTAAGAACATGTTCCAGATTAAAATACAAAAAGGCAAAAAGACAAAAATGAAAACATGGACCTAAGGAAAAAATGTCCTGTATTTTTATGTTTTAGACTTTAAACTCATTTTAAACTGGCGCAGTGCTGTGGACCTCTGGCACGGCGAGCTGAAGAGGACTTTGAATAGCTTTGAAATTCGATCTTGAAACCATATGGACACTGAACTGAGAGTGATGCAATCCACGGCCACTGCTCCGGCGCGGCAGGACCCACTGATGATGCCCTTGCTCGGCCATCTGACTGCTTGGCAATGACATCAATGACCCACGACCTGTGGTCAAGAGCCAGGGCAGCGACTGTCGCGCTCTCGCCGGGCTTTCTCGCCGGGCTTTCTCGCCGGGCTCTGTGACCAGCGCCCTCCCTCCCTCCTCCTCTCACCCCTCCCCATCATTCTCCCTCCCTCTCTTTGTTTAAAAACCAGCGGCTTTAGGCCCGGCCCTGCTCTAATGAGATTATCCAGAGCAAAGTGTCACTAAGTAGGATATAAAATGGAAGCCATTATCTGGCATTATCTGCTAGCAGCCTCCCCATCCATCTGTGTGCCACCCACATAGCCACTAGTGCGGGATTAGGGCTGTGATTAGCAGGGGAGTGCTGCTTAAACACCTCTGTGTGTCTTTTCTCGCTCTCTCTCGCTCTCTCTCTTTTTCTTTCTCTCTTTTACTTTCTCTTCAGGCTCAAACCTGCTGCCCTTACTCCATAATGAGCAGGAGGAAGCTTCAAGATCAAGAACCTCATCCACCCTAGTGAAAAATTACATTAAAAAGTAGATTAAAGTGTACTAAGCATTATAATGCTCCATAGTGCACTGGAGTTTACTTGTAGCCACATTATTTTAACAGCTTTTACAAAAGTAAAAGGTACAAAAGTATATTTGGAAATAAGTATTTTAGAAGTATACTAAATTACATGAAACTAAAAACTGTAGTATATAAATGTAGTTTATCTTTTTTTAAATACACAATATTGTACTTTTTTATTAAAAGTATGATCAAAGTTTATTTTCAAACATTTGGCGAAAGCATAATATTAATGTATTTTTAATATATTTTAAGTAAGTACATAAATCTGTTCTCAATATGTTATAAGTACAATTAAGTATATATTTTTTTCTCTCTTTAGGACTTAAACCTGCTGCCCCTATCTCCATAATGAGCAGCAGGAAACTTCAAGATCAGGAACCTCATCCACCCTAGTGAAAAATTACATTACTTGTAGCCACATTATTGTAACAGTTTTATTTAACACACTTTTCTCAAAACATACAAAAGTATATTTGGAAATAAGTATTTTAGAAGTATATTGAATTACATTAAACTAAAAATGTACACTCTAAATAACAGAGGTACGATATGAGTACTTTTTTGTACTCAAAGGTACACTCTTCATAATTGTACCCTCAAAGGTACAATATTGGTCTTTACAGGGTCAGATTTGTTCCCTCTGAAGTACAAAGTCATTTCTAACAGAAATAAGTACAGATTTGTACCATTTAACCTGCAGCCAAAGGGTACATTCAGTATTCTGTATCACTGTACTAATGAACAGTATATATTTTAATTGCACATTTTTTATTTGAAAGCCAGACAATTTTGTATCATCAAGTTTTTGAGCCATATTTAGTTGATGATAATGTTTATAATCTTTATAATCTTTACTGGCACAAAAACCATGGGTACAAAAAAGGACTTTCACTGAAAGGTACTTTTTTGAACCTTAATATAAGGTACAGCCCCAGCGACAAGCTTTATACTCTTTTAAGTACAAATCTGTACTTATATTTCTTAGAGTGTAGTATGTAAATGTAGTTTATTTTCTTTTTAAATACACTATATTGTACTTTTTTAAAAAGTATGATCAAAGTTATTTTTTTTAAACATTTGATGAAAGCATAATATTAATGTACTTTTAATATACTTTAAGTAAGTACATAGTATATTTACAGCATACTTAGACATTTCTCAATATGTTATAAGTACAATTAGGTCTTTAGGACTTAAACCTGCTGCCCCTATCTCCATAATGAGCAGAAGGAAACCCCAAGATCAAGAACCTCATCAACCCTAGTGAAAAATTACATTAAAAAAAGTAGATTAAAGTATACTAAGCATTATTATGCTCTATAATGCACTAAAAAATAATAATCAGTATATTATATAAAGAGTTAATTACAGTATAAAAGTAGTACAAAGGTCCTACTTAAACTGCTTAAATTGCTACTTAAGTGTACTTAACTGTACTAAAATTAAACTATTTTAAATATAAGATTTATTTTAATTTAAATATTAGATTTTGTTACATGTCAACACCAAGAACCTCAAAATCTGTTTTTTAATGACTCATTAATGACATTTTTTGTTAAATATTATGGTTTCTAGTTTATATTAATTGTAATAATGTTTTATAATGTGTCGTACAAAGAAAATAAGAAAAATAAGTAAAAATTTGTACTTAAAAGAGTACTTTTTTGTGCCCATGTTTTTTCGTGCCAGTAAAGATTATAAAGATTATAACTTAAATATATAACTTAATATGGCTCAATAACTTAATGATCCAAAAAAATGTGCAATTAAAATAAATACTGTTTATTAGTACAGTGATACAGAATACTGAATGTACCTTTTGGTTGGTTAAAAATGGTACAAATTTGTACTTATTGCTGTTAGGAAATACTTTGTACTTCAGAGGGAACAAATCTGACCCTGTAAAGACCAATATTGTACCTTTGATGGTACAATTATGAAGACTACAAAAAGTACTCATATTGTACCTCTGTTTTTTAGAGTGTAAAGTGACAAGTAAAGGTGGACAGATGCCCATCATGGGGTTCTACAGTATTGATAGTGACATATAAACGATATTTTAATCCAGATGTGTAATATATAGTATTACAATATTAAAAAACAACATTAATAATCCAAGATGTGCTTTAAATGTATGGAAGACCTTATTCTCCTATTGATTAAGTTTGAGTTGTTCAGCGATGCAGTCAACCCTTAATTTCAAATGTATTTTATCCTAATCTTATTTATGGGACATTCCAGGATTTTGCTACATTTCCTGTCCCACCACTTAAATTTCAAATGTACATATCCAAAATATCTAAATGACTATTTTTGTGAATAATGTGCTTGTTATAAGACCAACTGTAAAATGTGGTGAAAAAATAAGCCTGAATTTAGACTGAAAATCTTTGGACCGCCTCAAAAAATGGCCGTTTCTCTTGTCCCACTCATTGGGTGACCAACTCCTTTGGCAAATTTAACAATTAAAATAAGCTGTAAATAAATGACTTCCTCTTGTATATTGTTGATCTGCATCTCCTTTACTTATGAAAACAACTTCTTTGGTCTACATTGTTTTGCATGTTACAGTTTTTATGCTATTATGTTGTGTCCCACAACATGCGCTCAACCCTGTTACCATAAGGAATTTTACCTGCAGAGAAAGAGTTAAAAATATTTGTCTACTGGCACTTCAGGTTCAGGGCATATCAGTGTGTCTTTGCTGTCATAACAACGGGAAAAGTACACCTTGTGCATCTCGAAACGCTCAAATAGCTCAAAAGTACTATTTCTCTTAATTAATCATGGGTGTGAAACAAACCAATAAGCAACTAGGTGCATTCTGACTTCGGCAGATTGCTATTTTAGGGGTGCAGCTACCTGAAAGTGTCAATGTGTGCGTAACAAGCAGGGTGTATGCACATTGAGGACATGCCTGTGTTGACAATTCACTGCCAAGATAGTAATGAACGTCTGACTGTTGGCAAGATAGCAATACACCAGAAATGTACCTGAACACAACTCATTTCCACGTACATTATATCGTACATTGTTTTGCATGTTACAGTTTTTATGCTATTAAGTTGTGTCCCACAACATGCGCTCAACCCTGTTACCATAAGGAATTTTACCTGCAGAGAAAGAGTTAAAAATATTTGTCTACTGGCACAAAGGAAGTGACATCACAAGGACATTTTCTGCCCACATGGCAAGACCAAGAGTAAGAGCTCTAACAATTTCCAAGTTTTTTTTTTCCAAATATTTTGGTTTGTCCAAGTTGTGTGTGTCACTCAGTGAACTCAACCCTGTTACTCATATTGTAAGACTAATATTGAGTAGAGTCAAAATTTACTTTATATACTTATATAACCATGTTTGTCCTTGATATTTTATACAAAGCTAAATTTTACAGTTAGCATTTGTTCTTGGGGTAAACCACAACTTAGCCTAGATTTGCAACCCTGTTACTCGCAACCCTGTTACTGTAAGTTACCAAATAAATGGCATTATCTAATTTAAAAACTGCTTTGATACCTGAGCTTGACGAATCAAACTTTTTGATAGTCTATTACCTGTATTTAATAAATATATGATTAAAAATGATCAAATTGAAGATCAAATTTTCAGAAGTGACCACCCCTGAAATGTACCAAAATCCTGGAATGTCCCTTATTTATACAGTCCCACTTATTAATGATGTCTCCTCGGTACCTGTGATCTTGTCGCGGACCAGCTTGCAGGACTCGATCTCTCCGATGCTGCCGAAGAGGCTGCGGAACTCCTCCTGGGTCATGTTCTGGGGCAGGTAGTTGACGATAAGGTTGGTCTTGCTGTCGTCGTTGGAGCCGCTGGTCTGCATGGGCGAGGGGCAGCTGCGGCTGTTGCTGGAGGGGCCGTTGGCCGTGGCCGGGTTCGGCCCGTTCGTCACCTGAGGCTCCATGTTGCTGATTATCTGTGAAGACGAGGAGCGGGAGAGACAAAGTGAAGACGACAGCTTCTCTCAGATCGCAGAAGAGCCGTGCTGATACAATAACATCACGGCTAGCCTGCAGATACACACAGCTAAACAGCAGCGGTTTAAAAATATATATAATATAGATTAAATCTAGTCTTTAAATATGCTGCAGTGTCTGTGTAAATTCGGGCTGCAACGATTAATCGATATAATCGGCAATGTCGATTAATTAAATTTGTCGACTTAAAATTTCACTGTCGACTAATCGTTAATTTGTAACAGTACTGCATCACGCAAAGTGCTGGAGACAGAAAGTACCCAAACACAACATATTATACAATATTTATCCACTAAATATCAGAACTAAATCTCATGTTTAACTTTTTTTCTGTTGTACAGAGATGGAGGACATGTCAGAAATAATCGTCGACTAATCGACTAATCGAAAAAATGATCATCAGATTAGTCGACGACCAAAATAATCATTAGTTGCAGCCCTAGTGTAAATCTTTCTGTGTGCAGCATGTGCTTTTGCTTTGCATTGTCACTGGGCATATCAGTGTGTCTTTGCTGTCATAACAACGGGAAAAGTACACCTTGTGCATCTCGAAACGCTCAAATAGCTCAAAAGTACTATTTCTCTTAATTAATCATGGGTGTGTTTTGGGCGTAATGTGAAACAAACCAATAAGCAACTAGGTGCATTCTGACTTCGGCAGATTGCTATTTTAGGGGTGCAGCTACCTGAAAGTGTCAATGTGTGCGTAACAAGCAGGGTGTATGCAGATTGAGGACATGCCTGTGTTGACAATTCACTGCCAAGATAGTAATGAACGTCTGACTGTTGGCAAGATAGCAATACACCAGAAATGTACCTGAACACACCTCATTTCCAGACCACCACCAGTGTAATATGTGTTGGTCTAAAAATCTGGAGTTTAAAAAATAGATTAAACCTAGTATCATCTAGTCATTCTGTATGCAGCATGTGCTTTTGCTTTGTCTTGTTAAAAAAATATATTGCATTGTCCCTAGAAAGTGCAGTTACCACTGTGTAAACATGATTTAGGGCGTGTCAGTGTGTCTTTGCTATCATAACGACGGGAAAAGTACACCTTATGCATCTCGAAATGCTCAAAAGGCTCAAAAGTACTAATTCTCTTATTTAATCATGGGTGTGTTTCAGGCGTAATGTGCAATAAACCAATGAGAAATAGGTGCATTCTTACTTTGGCAGATTGCTATTTCAGGGGCGCAGCTACCTGTGGAAGTGTTCAACACCAATGCTTGTTCACGCTTGTTCATTTAGTCTATTTTTAATACAAAAGGTTACCATTCAAACTAAACTGCATGTCCATGTGTGCGTAACAAGCAGGGATGTCTGTGTGAATTACTGTGTAGATTATTATGTCTGCAGCATGTGTTTTTGCTTTGTCTTGTTGAAAAATATATTGCATAGAAAGTGCAATAATTACCACTGTGTAAGCATGATTTAGGGCGTGTCAGTGTGTCTTTGCTATCATAACGAGGGGAAAAGTACATCTGCAGCGTCTCAAAACGCTCAAAAGGCTCAAAAGTACTAATTCTTTGAATTAATCATGGGTGTGTTTGAGTGTAATGTGCAATAAATGAATGAGAAACTAGGTGCATTCTGAATCTGTCGGATTGCTATTTCAGGGGCACAGCTACATTATCATTACTATGTTATTATTATAGTAACACTTCTTATGAATGTTGTTTCTATTAGACTCTTTAAACATACTCATACCACATAATAATGCATTTATAAAGCATTATGAACATGACATGGGTATAAATATTTAGAAAAAATATTTTAAAAAAACCACTAGCTAAATGTTAAATATATATTAATAGTTTATATTAATTTGTAATAATGTATTATAATGTGTCAAAGCATCAAGTAAAGTGACAGATGTCCATCATGGGGTTATACAGTATTAATATTAATAGATATATGATATTGTAATCCAGATGTCCATCTAGATGTCTATTTTTATTATTCTATTGGCATGTTTTTGAGTTGTTTTTTTGTCTTATTTAGTTATTTACATTTTTAAAATTTTGGTTTGTTTTAGCTGTCTTTTACCTTTTAACCTTTTATTTATATAATGTTTCTTTTATTTATTTTTTTCTTATCATTTTTATTACCTTTGTCACGCCTGACCCTGTTTCCTGTCTGTCCTCGTGCCTGTGTTGTCCCACGTGACCCGTGCCCCTGTGTTCTGCCTGTGATTTTCCATTACCTCATGTCTCATTTGTAGCTCCACC
This sequence comes from Astyanax mexicanus, assembly GCF_023375975.1. Taxonomy (NCBI): domain Eukaryota; kingdom Metazoa; phylum Chordata; class Actinopteri; order Characiformes; family Acestrorhamphidae; genus Astyanax; species Astyanax mexicanus. The sequence continues at coordinate 46,342,620 of NC_064419.1, read as the reverse complement.
CCTTCCCCAGGTGTTTCCACTCCCAGTGTGTTTCCTGTTTAGTTAAATAGCTTTCCTCTGTCACTTGTCCTGGTGGGTCTTTGCACTGTCTCCTGTTGTTTGTCTCTTTCTCTGTGTTTCTTAGATTCTTAGTGTTTCCTTGTTCCTCGTAGCCTTTAGCTCTCTTCCCTTGTTATTTTGTTCCTAGTTTAGTAGTTATTCCCTGTTTAAGTTCTTAGCTCTGTTTAGTTTCTTGTCTACTCCCTTGTCCTGTCTAGCTTTAGTTATTAGTTTATTTCTTTGTTTATCTACTCCCGCTTTGTTTGTTAGTTATTATCTATCTAGTTTAGTTCCTTATTGTTTTCCTCGTTTGTTTTTGTCAGCCTCCCTATTTGTTTGTAGTATATATTTATCTTCCTGTTTATTCTGTTATTTTCTAGTTCCCTGTGTTTTCCCTAGTTTATTCCCTTGCCCTGTTTTAGTTTATCCTGCCTAGTTTTATAGTCTCCCCGTTTGTTTATCTTTAGTACCTCTTGTTTGTTTGTTAGTTTTAGCTCGCCTCTGTTTCTTGTTTTCTTTGTTTCTTGTTTACTTGTTTATTTGTTTATATTTATTTAATAAATTCGCCCTACCTGTGAATACGTCCGCCTCCACGTCTCTCTGCCTGGGTCAACCCTGACAACCTTTGATTTTCTTACTTATGATTTTATGATAAATTATCCTACTAAATTATCATTTTTATCTTATTTGTCTTATATCTTATTTTAAAATATTGTATGTTATTAAATTGCTGGGTCTTTTTATTTATTATTCTTTGGCAATCCTTTTCCTGTGTATTGGTTCGACTACATTGTAAATTAGGGCCACTTGTTAATGTAATATGAGTTTAAATAAAGGTTGATTGATTGAATTATTGATGTGCAACATACAGTATTACAAGCACAGCTTATGATGCATTATAATCAGAATTCAGTAAACATAATAAACATGGCTATAATGTACAACACAATGTTATAAATATGTATATCTATGTTGATAATGCCTTATAAACGCATTATTATATGTTATAATGAGTCTAATAGCATACCATTTATATAAACTGTTAGCATTATTATAATTATGCATGGACAGTGCTTTTATTATAGCATTAGAGCTAGTATTGGTATGAGCACCTGAGCACCATCAGCCTTTATAAAAGAAAAGGATTATATAAATCTTTAATTTCTCTTAATATCTTTTGTCTTTAAAAAAATGATAAATCTGTATTAGCAAAACCATTGCGATTTCATGAAGAGATGATTATTAAAGTATCATAATTCAATAAAACGCTGAAAGCAGAGAATAGTTAAGAGTTGCTGAGCACTTGAACTTCATTTACACATCAATGGTGCTGCGTTTCACTCTCTACATTACAAAATACAGAGAAAGAGCTCTTATCATACAATTTACTCATATTTTATACTGCTTACTGTGGGTTTTTGTACCGTAATAATACATAATCATAATTACAGTTATGTTTTTGGAAAACTTTCTCTATGCCTTAAAATTAAGAAGGCTTTTTTCATGTTTTTAATAATTACAATTAAAAAATTTTGTCTTTTAATTGTTTTCCAATTATTACTTAAACATAAATATATCAGGATTTGTCAATACTGTATCTTACTAAAAACAACAATTAAAGCATGCTTATTTTTAGCTAAGTTCGCATATTAGGAGTAAGTTAAAAAACTAAAAAATTGACCAAAAGTTTTTTGGTCTAATTTAACCTTTCCTTCTTTTATGTTTGTTTGTTATTGTTTAGTTTTTTTTTTTACTCCTTTATGTTCCTAGTTTTATTTATTTATCCTTATTTTTTCTTACCTTTGTTTTTTCTTACCTATGATTTTATGATTCCTTCAAAAGAAATGAACTAAAAACACAAAACTAAAAACGACAATTAAAACATGCTGGTTTTAGCTTAGTTCGCATATTAGGAGTAAGTTAAAAAAAAATAAAAACTGACCAAAAGTTTTTTGGTCTTATTTAATCTTTAACTAACTTTTAACGTTTTTGTTTGTTTATTTATTTTCCTTCTTTTATGTTTGTTTGTTATTGCTTTTATTTTTTTTTACTCCTTCATGTTCCTAGTTTTATTTATTCATCTGTAGTTGCATTCTTAACATTTTTTCTTACCTATGATTTTATGATGCCTTCAAAAGAAAGGAACTAAAAACACAAAACTAAAAACGATAATTAAAACATGCTGGTTTTAGCTTGATTTGCATACTAGGAGTAAGAACTGAAAAATTGATCTATAAAAAAGTTCTGTGTTTGAGCCATCGCAAAAAATATTGCAAAATTTAAAACATGCTGTTTTATAACATCATAACTCAGTTTTTATATAAGAACTGAGTGAAAAAAAACAGAGAACTTGAGATACTTGAGAGAAGATACTGTATTTTCTATATTTGAGAAATCACAGTTATTAAGTTATTTTTAGCTTAAAACAAAAGGGATTTTTTAAATTTGTTTTTAACACTTTTTACAACTTTAACATTATCCACCTTCTACATCACATACATATATAAGTAAAATAATAATAAGCCCTTTAATATATACAGATCTGAATAAAATAATAATCTTTTTTTATTAATAATGGTAATAAAAGTTTTAAAATATAAAGAAACGTGCACTGTCTGTGTCTCTGCAGTGTGAGGGAGTGGATGTGAGTGGGTTTGGCCGTGGGTCTGAAGCATGTCTCGGCGTGACGTTAGGCAGCGAGCGCTCGGTGTGCTGATCTGCTGTCAGGGTGACCTGTTTTCCGGGCGTTTAGCGGAGCTTTAAGAGCAGGTGTTGGATGTGCGTCATGTCAGCCCTGAGGGGGAAGCTCGGCTAAAGAAGCTCCGCTCTTCTGCCTCCAAAACACTTTATTTTAAGATCCTCCTGCACTTTTTAACTCTTTATAGTGGGTGGGTATATTGGGGTGGGGGTGTGCCATATTGTATTGCAAAGAATAAAACTATTAATATTGAAAAAATAGTGCTGAAATAATTTTATTTTGTATTTGTTTTAATTTTGCAGCCGGTTTTACCAAAAACCCAGCAACTTCCCTCCTGTATGATCTCACATGAGTCTCTACAGAACATTGTCTTCAAACTATTGTTACAATCCCCCCAGTGAGGGTTTTGTACTGAACTGGCAACCCTCTTGAGGGTAAGCCTGTCACAATAATTACACAATATTACCTCTAAGGTAATTACTTTAAAGTTATTGGTAAATTTACAGTTTTTATATATGTACTGAATACTCAGCATTTTGTATATTTTGTTGCATTATATTATCTTTCTATTTGCTTCATTATAATATGTGCATTATTATTATTATTTATACAAAAAAACACTACAAAAAAAAAATCTTGGTAAATTACTGTTGTTTGTAATATAGACAAAAGTGTACACATTCGTTGTTTATACTGTTATATTAAACTAAATTAACTTCATAAAACAATTTTGCATATACTGTTGCCGTAGTATATATTATTTAAATTAAAGTGACAGTCTGTACGTTTTGTGTATTTGGGCATTTAGAGACCTCTCTGGTTTATAAATATGTATATATTTAGTATATATTTCCCAAAACTAAAATTTACGAATAAAAAATTTAGTTGTTATGCTGCTCTATTATTGTTATGTCAGTGGCATTTAATGGTATTGAGCTGACAATAATATTGTTTATTTTGATGATGTCGCAAATGATGTTATTGTGACATTCCTACATGAGGGTTCTATGCAGACCTGGCAACCTATGACCGAATCTTTATGATTTATAGTTCTGCGTTGTGTCAACGCGTTGCCTTTGCATGCGTCCGCAATTCTGTGTCCCTCTGCATTTTAAAACATGAAGGTGTGATGAAACATTAGGGTAACACTTTACTTGGATGGTCCATTGTTGATGCTTCGTGGATGCTGAAGTAACATTTAACTAAATGTCAATTAAATGCAACTAAATTCTTTACTGTTGACTGTTGTTAGGGTTTAAAGCAGTAAGTGGCGCACCTGTATTTTCTGCCGCCATGATATGCATTCCTAATCTCTGATGCTAGTTTAAGGGCGCGGCTATTTTAACGCAAGGCGTGAAAATAGACTGTTGACGGGGTGTAATATAGCAATGAGCATCGCATCGTGCCTTGTGCAGAGTGTATGATAGGGGCCTATAGTGTAGATTAAGAATAGGTTTATTGTAAAAATATTCTGGAAATATTGTGATATTGATGTAGGGTCGTATCGCCCAGCTCTAGTAGGTGAGTGGATACAGTGGTGTGAAATTCGTGTTGTTTGAGGTTGTGATAAAGGTGTGTGTAAGTGTGTGTGTGTAAATGTGTGTGTGTGTGTTTTAAGGCTGTATCTGACAGGAGAGCAGCTTTAAAGCGCTCGGGGGAGGAAACAGCGGCTCAGTGAGGAGCTGGAAAAGTTTGAAGGCTTCACTTTAGCTTTCGCTCCTCTCCATGCTAAAGAGCCTGACCCCGCGCGACAGCGCTGCACACTGTATGAACACGCAACCTTGATGACTTTCTCTTCCCGCGACGGCTCCTTCAATCTGACAGGTTTTTTAGGAACTGGCCACGGGGATCGCGGGGGCAGCCGTCACTGTCACAACAGTTTACTCCACACCAAAACCCAGCTTTAAAAAAAACATCATAAATAAATAAGTAAATGAATAAATCTCCGTATCAGAGCGCGGCTGAACTCGACCTGACTGTGTTACCCAGCCCTGTTTAATATGCAGCTCTGCCTCTCTCTGACTGGCTGGGGCGTAATTTATAGCGAAATCTAGAGAGACGGAGGGGAGAGTTAGAAGATAAAAAAATACAACACGTCTTAATGTTTCCTACTGATGGATTTAAGAGCAGCAAATAATAATAATAATAATAATAATAATAATAATATTAAGAATAATAATAATAATAATAATGATAATAATAATGATAATAGAGCAGAGAGGTGGAAGCTCTACGAGATCGACAGGAGCCAAAATAATGCATTCTGTGATTATTCAACTGTTCAAAAAATATTTCAGTATTTTTTACACTGTGTACATTTACAATAATATACAATATTACCGTCAACTCTGATCTTAAAAACACTACAGGACATTCAGCTAAATGGTTCTGTATTTGTGACACGGCAAAATATATTTAGCATATATTTTTAGCTACTAGAATTTATTTATTTATTTATTTATTATTCAATAAAAAAAATACTTAATTCCAGCTTATTTTGGAGCATTTTGGGCATCTTTATTTTCCCAATGATATTATCTAATGTGGTTGAAATATAAAGACCATTTTCCAGATCAAGCCGAAGTCAGAAATTGAGAAGCTTAGATAAAATTTAACTGTGTATTTGTATAAAAGAAACATAAATATATTTATTTTGTATTCATATTACCATTAAATAAATAATAGGCTGCAAACAGTTAAGACTTTTTAGCTGTTTTTGTAGATATTTTAGCTTTTATATGACCTTATTTTTTGTACTCAAATTCAGTCCAAAAGTCCAAAAAACTTTCAATAGAAGTCAATAGGAAGTCTTTACTCCTGATCATTCTGGAGTATTTATATGTGTGTAATGATATTATAAGTGTTAGGAAAGCCTATTTGATTAAAATGATGTGAAAAAGACAATTTCGCAAATTGTAGGTTCCATATTTGTGACATCACAAAAGCATTATGTTCACACCAGCCTGTTTTATCTTATATTTTTAGTTATTAACTGTTTTTTTTTTTTTAAATATATTTTGGCTGTTTAATACTTCAATATCACAATAGGCCAATTTAATTTTAATCATAAAGTGAAAATAGCAAAATTGAGTTATGGGAAAAAAAAAAACATACTGTATTTTTGATATAAAAAAAACTGAATTACGTGCACATCAGTTTTTCGCAACAACATCTAATAATCTAATAATCTGACTATTTAAATAAAAAAAATAAAAAAAATAAAAACAACAACAAAAAAAAGCTTTCGTTTTTGTGACATCACAGAAACTGAATTAGGCTGTTTTTAGCTTAGAGACGGATGGAGCGGATAAATAAATAAAAATACAACACCCTAATGTTTCTGCTGATGGATTCAAGAGTGGCGAATAATAATAGAGCAGAGAGGGAAAGCTGAGATCTGAGCCAAAAGCGTTCAGCCGTTGATATTTTTAGCTGCTCAAAAAATATGATGTGGCTCTGCTCTGAGGCCTGGTCCTCTCTCATCAAAGAATTAAAACATTAAAAACCTACGTTTTTCCTTTCAGTCCAGCTCTGAAGCTGCAGCGGGTTGATATATATTGATCACTGCTGAGAACACAATAAACAGAAGTGAATTTTATCTGTAAAAGTGTGTGAACATGTTATTTATTCAGAGTTTTTAGCATTACAGATTCCATTATTGGATACTCTTGTAGCCACGATATTATTTTTCAGTATATTATTTAAAGAGTGCTAAAATGGAACAACTTTTTTATACTTATTATACTTTAATTACAGAATTATTTTAAATATACTTAAGTAACATTGAAACATTTAAACTACTGTATGGATGTAACCATATTTTTTAAATATGTTTACAGGAAAATACATTATAATACATTTAATGAGTTTTACGAATGTATCACTATTATACACCAGGTAAATTAGAAATGTACTAAGAACTGATGTTAAATATATGTGATCTATATTTACATTAGAGTACAAATATACATGCTTCAGGAAATCTTGTTCCTGTTTTTTGTAAGTAGTAAGTGTCTAGTATATACATTGTTGGGTATATATAAAAAAACTAATTATATATATTTTTTCTATTATTATTATTTTGTATGTTCCTAATTATAATTACAGAGCATTGAAATACATATTAACTGCTGTATTAATGTAATACCTAAATATATTTTTAAAACATTTTACCAATGTAGTAATTTATATATTTTTAAAAGCTACATGATACATTGCACTTTAAGTGAACAGCTGTTTTTAACATTCTTTGCTTAAAATGTACAAAAAATATATTTGGAAATAAGCATTGTAGAAGTATACTGAATTACATTAAACTAAAAGTGTACTTCATAGTAGTCTATTCATTTTAAATCTATCTATCTATCTATCTATCTATCTATCTATCTATCTATCTATCTATCTATCTATCTATCTATCTATCTATCTATATATCTATCTATATACATGAGCGGTAAATAATTACTGTGTGATTAAAAAGAGAAAGCTGCTCCTTTCTTTCTTTTTCTCTTTTTGCTTTTTTCTCTCTCTTTAAATATCTATATATCACTCTTTCTTTCACTCACATGCTTTCTCTCTCTATCTATCCATCTATCTTGCTCTTTCCATCTCACAGTCTCTCTCTCACATTCTATCTGCTTTCTCTCTCTTGTTCTTTTTCTCTTTATCTATTCATCTATTTTGCTCTCTCTCTCTGTCTTTCTCTCCACCTCACTCTGTTGCCCACTCTGTCTCTTCAGCTCTCTATCTATCTCTCTATCTCACCCTCTGCCTCACTCTCTGGCTTACTTACTCTCTCCATCTCATTCTTTCTTTATCTATCTATCTATCTATCTATCTATCTATCTATCTATCTATCTATCTATCTATCTATCTATCTATCTATCTACCTACCTACATGAGCGGTAAACAAAAAGAGATTAAAAAGAGAAGGCTGCTCCTTTCTTTCTTTTTCTCTTTCTTTTGCTTTTTTTTTCTCTCTCTTTAAATATCTATATATCACTCTTTCTTTCACTCACATGCTTTCTCTCTCTATCTATCCATCTATCTTGCTCTTTCCATCTCACCCTCTCTCTCTCTCACATTCTATCTGCTTTCTCTCTCTTGTTCTTTTTCTCTTTATCTATTCATCTATTTTGCTCTCTCTCTCTGTCTTTCTCTCCACCTCACTCTGTTGCTCATCTATCTATCTATCTATCTATCTATCTATCTATCTATCTATCTATCTATCTATCTATCTATCTATCTATCTATCTATCTATCTATCTACATGAGCAGTAAACAATTACTGTGTGATTAAAAAGAGAAAGCTGCTCCTTTCTTTCTTTTTCTCACTCTCTTGCTTACTTTTTCTCTCCATCCATCTGTCTGTCTGTCTGTCTGTCTGTCTGTCTATCTATCTACATATTTAACATATTTACAGTTCTGTGTAAATAAAATTTGCTGCTCACTAAATTGATCTGATTCTATTTTTAAATATTCAGAAATGTCAAAAATGGGTCTGGGCTCTTATAATAAAATTTTCCATGATGCATAATCATTTTTTTTACATTAGAATTGGGCAATATTAAGATCTGCAAACATATATAAATGTAAATGTTGTTATAAATTTAAATAGAAATATTTTTCTATTATATGCTGTGGTGTGTGTATTTGGATGGGCGTTTTTTTCATTATTTATTATCAAGTCAGTTTACTCTATCTCCCCTGCTGTGTACCATTCTGTCAGAAAGAAAAAATCAGACTTTAAATATATTAAAAAAAGAGAAAAGCTGTAAAAGCGGACCTGGCTGCTCGTGTCACAATTACCAATTAAACTCTTCTCCTCCCACCCGCTCTCCTCCACTGCCCACTCCACAACTGCCCCTATTGTCCCCGGGCCCTTTAACCACTCTCCATCTCCCACTCTGCTCCCGGGGGGCCGAGCTAGGGGTCTGAGTTTCTGTAGTGATCCTGTGCTGCTGTTCTGGGATCAGATTTATGAAGTATGTACATTATGTATACAGTATATACTCTATTAGGGGCGTATGAAGTGAAGTGAGGATGCTAATTGGTAATTTTAAAAAATTGTTTCTATTAATATCTAAAATAGTGCAGATATGTGAGTAATAATAATAATGATTGGACGATAAGCCCCACTGGTTTCTCTGATTTTGCTATTTATTGGTGTATATTTGAGTAAAATGAACATTGCTGTTTTATTCTATAAACTACAGACAACATTTCTCCCAAATTCCTAATAAAAATATTGTCATTTAGAGCATTTATTTACAGAAAATGAGAAATGGCTGAAATAACAGAAAAGATGCAGAGCTTTCAGACCTCAAATAATACAAAGAAAACAAGTTCATATTCATAAAGTTTTAAAAGTTCTGAAATCGATATTTGTTGGAATTACCCTGGTTTTTAATCGCAGTTTTTTTTCATGCATCTTGGCATCATGTTCTCCTCCACCAGTCTTACACACTGCTTTTGGATAACTTTATGCTTTACATTCCTGGTGCAAAAAGTCAAGCAGTTCAGTTTGATTTGAGTTTTTTTTTATTTGGAAAAATCAAAGAAACTCATCATTTTTAAGCGATATCTTATTTTTTTTCTCTTATGGGTATATAACAGAGCTGAATGCAGCTAGAACAGGAAACAGCCTAGTGCATAAACTGATATTTAATTATTACATCATAGTCATTATGGCTTTTAGAAAAATGTGTTTTGGGGAGGCTTTTAAGCTTTTTTTAAGCTTTCGTTCTTAATGACATTTTTCTCTTACATTACTTGTATTTATTTTTTACTTTTATACTTTAAATAGTTTTAAAAGCTTGAGTTTATACGTTTATCCTCAACTTCTACAGAAGTATTTTAAACCCTAGTATCTATACTTCTACCTATAGTCAGAGGTGGAAAAAGTACTGAAAATTTGTAATTAAGTAAAAGTACCTTTACTTTGCTAAAATTCTACTCAAGTAAAAGTAAAAGTACCCATCTAAAATTCTACTCAAGTAAAAGTAAAAGTACCCATCTAAAATTCTACTCAAGTAAAAGTAAAAGTACCCATCTAAAATTCTACTCAAGTAAAAGTAAAAGTACCCATCTAAAAGTCTACTCGAGTAAAAGTAAAAAGTACTCAATTTAAAATTTACTTTGAGTAAAAGTTACATAGTTACTTTTAATTATTTGATGTAATAAAGTAAAAACAAATCATCAATTAATGAATTCGTTTTTAATGTACTATTATTCCACAAAATATTTTGGACCTTTCAGGCAGTATTTGTTCAGACCACCCCATAAAACAAGTGTTATAGGTTTCAATGATCCTTTTTTTTTCTTTACTATTAAACATTTATGGTCATATAGGTGACTATAAACTGTAATTTTTATAGTTTTACAGTTCATTATTATTTTTTAAATTGCCATTGCTATGCTTTAACTGCTATTTACATGTTTTTTTTTTAACATTTAAGCAGATTACTTGTAAATAATAAGTAAATTACTTGTGTCAAAATGTACTTGAGTAAAAGTAAAATTACCTATTTTAAATACTACTTTAAAAATTACACATTACTCATAAAATCTACTCAATTACAGTAACTTGAGTAAATATAATTAATTACTTTCCACCTCTGCCTATAGTGCATATATATATATATAGTGTACCATATAGCGTAATGAATGGGAGTACTAGTAAGAATCAGTCATTTACTATGGCTTGTGTGATTAATCGTATTTTTATTGGTATTGTGATATGAGTTTTTACAGTGAGTGTATATAGGCTATATATAGGTCAAGTGTGTGTGTGTGTATGTGCGTGTGTATGCACTGTATAGGGTAAGATGTCTCCTCTTGCTCAGAGGTCAGGGTGGAGTGTTCTTGCATTCTCAGAGGCAGTCAGGCTCTCTCTAGGCAGGCCCAGCTGGGTCTGGTGCATGCGAGGGAGCGAGGGAGTGCGAGAGCGAGGGAGGGAAGCAGGCAGAGAGAGAGAGAGAGAGAGAGAGAGAGACAGGCAGGCTAAGCCATCACAGAGGGCTCGGTGTCAGCCTGAGGACAGACATCAGCTTCCCTCTGATTCAGCTGAACAGCAGCCCCAGATTATACTCCTTTATTTCCTCAAACGCAATGGCAGATCTGCCGACTGTTTCTGAATGCTGCGCCGCTCCGCTCGGGCTGTGTGTGTGTGTGTTCCAGAGTGTGTGTGTGTGAGAGTGTGTGTGCGAGTGGGAAGGAAGTGGCTCTGCCACTCTGCCTTACATAAGTGCCTTAGAGAATGTCAGGATGGGGATAAAAATACAGGTTCAACCAGTCTAATGTCCCTGAGTCAAGCAGATCCAGAGGTTTGTGTGTATATGTGTGTGTGTGTGTGTTATGTATGTGTGTATGTGAGTGTAAGTGTGTGTGTGTTTAAGTATGTGTGATGCATTTCAGCTAGTGTCTGCGCTACCTGCCATTTAAACAGTGCACTATAATGGCCTTATTAGTAGTGATGCTGAAATGTCAGGCTCTATTCTAATATGTGTTTTCACTGGTAATGCTCTCCGGTCATTAGAGTGGCCTGGGGGCGGTGCCTGTCTCTGCGCTAGTGTGATCTTATTTATGTGCGGTACGTCAGCAAAATGTGGGGAGAAAGGGGGAGAAATAGAAAAGTTATATAGCTCTAGGAAAAAAAAAATATGAACAGGCACAGGTAAAATACAGGTTATGTCTGTGGTTATGCAATAGCATTATGGCTAATAATAATGTTAGCATAGCTACATTTGTAAGGCATTCAAGCGAACAGTACACGTACACTCACCCGGCCACTTTATTAAGGTACACCTGTCCAACTGCTTATTAACGCAAATGTTGAATCAGCCAATCACATGGCAGCAACTCAATGCATTTAGGCATGTAGACATGGCCAAGTTGATCTGCTGCAGTTCAAACTCATCAGAGCATCAGAATGGGGGAAGAAAGGTGATTTAAGTGATTTTGAATTGTATTTCAGAATCTGCTGATCTACTGGGATTTTTTTGTATGTACAACCATCTCTAGGGCTTACAGAGAATGATCCGAAAAAGCCTTGTTGATGCCAGAGGTCAGAGGTCAGAGAACAATAACCAGACTGGTTCCGGCTGATAAAACTGGACCAGTAACTCAAATAACCACTCGTTACAACCACTTGAGGTCTGCAGAAGAAGAGCATCTCTGAACATCAGCACAACATGATGTCCAACCTTGAGGCGGATGATGAGCTACAGCAGCAGAAGACCAAGACCACACCGGGTGCAGCTCATGCAGCTACAAACAGGAAACTGAGGCTACGATTCACACAGACTCACCAAAACTGGACAATAGATGCTTAGAAAAACCTGGTAACCTGGTCTGATGAGTCTCTGATGATTATCTGATGTTAATTTCTGATGCTACAGTCGGATGATTGGGTCAGAATTTGGCGTCGACAACATGAAAGCATAGATCCATCCTGCCTTGTATCAACAGTTAAAGGTTCAGGCTGGTGGTGGTGGTGTTTAATGTTTAGTGTGGGGGAGATTTTCCTGACACATTTTGGGCTCATTAGTACCAATTGAGTATTGGTTATATTCCTTTATGACCATAGTGTACCTGTATCTTCTGATGCTACTTCCAGCAGGATAATGCTCCATGTCATAAAGCGCCAATCCTGTCAGACTGGTTTCTTCAACATGGCAATGAGTTCACTGTACTGGAATGGTCCAATAGATCCAATAGAGCAGCTTTGGGATGTGGTGGAACGTTCGGGAGATTCGTGGATCATCATGGATGTGCAGCTGATAAATCTGCAATAACTGCATGATGCTATTATGTCAATATGGATCAGATCAGAATCTCTGAAGAATGTTTCTAGTAGCTTGTTGAATCTGTGCCACGAAGGATTAAGGCAGTTCTGAAGGCAAAAGAGGGTCCAACCCAGTACTAGCAAGGTGTACCTAATAAAGTGGCCGGTGAGTGTACATAAATTGTATAAACAGGTATACATGTAAAATACACACAATGCAAATGCAAAAGCTGTCAGTATCCGCTACATAAGCCATGAATGAGCACACAAGCACGCTTGACCCTCTGAGCCCATGCCCTGGGCCTATCTTTTCACAGTTATGGTGGTAAAAATGGCAGTTATGTGGGTGGCAGTCTCCTTACCATCTTTGGCTGTGTCAGCAGTCCTTTGTCAGCCCAGCCCTGGAGCTGCGGCAAGTCTGCCTGACGCCACTGAGTCTCTGTCGATCCCTACAGGACGGAGGGGGGGGCAGGGTCAATATTCAGACAGGCCTATTTTCTCTTATACCAAAGCACTCTACACAGCCAGCCCTGACGGTCTCCAGGCACACTAAAACACACAGGCGGCTTTTTTGTCTTGTCTTGTTTTCTTTTGTCTGATTTTCACTAATTTTAGCTTTTCGTTAAGTGTTTTATGCTGTTTGTCTATCAAATGAAAGATTTATCACCCAATTTAGCTGTTCAATTGAAGAACTCCTTCATTAGAAAATAGAGAAGGGTCAGGACACACAGCACACTCTTCCTCCTCCTTTAAATAACTAGGCAGCTAACGATGCACTTGGAGGAAAGCGCTGAATCCCCAACTCAGATATGTTAGCAAACAGATGCCTGCGCTGGCCAGCATCATATTGACAGGGATGATTTTTTTTTGTCTTGTTTTGTTTTGTCTGATTTCAAATTGAGGTTCAATTGGGGCGTGATTCAATTCGAATTTTACTAATTTTAGCTTTTCGTAAAGTGCTTTATGCTGTTCTTCTATCAGATAAAAGATTTATCACCCAAATTTGAGGAATTCCCTCATTAGAAAATAGAGAAGAAGGGTCAGGACGAGCACACTCCTCCTCCTCCTACTTTCAATCATTAGGCAGCTAATGACGCACTTGGAGGAAATCGCTGAATCCCAAACTATGATAAAGTAGCAAATAGATGCCTGCGCTGGCCAGTATCATATTGATAGGGTCAATTTGACCCGTAACAGAACAGGAGGGTTAATGCAATGTGATAAGCTGTTTACCTATTAAATGAAAGATTTAACACCCAATTTTATCACATTTGATGAAAAATGCGCTAAATCCCCAAAGCATGATATAATACTGATAGGGGACGGCGATAATAGGGAGCAACGCCATCCAATTGTGCTCTCTCGGCCTCCTGCTGCTGATGCCCCGACTTTGCGATCCTTCGGCCATAGTATCAGCTTTTTTTTTTCAGATTTTAGTATCAGATTTTTGTTTATGCTACATGCCAAAGTGCGACAAAATTGGCCTTTTTGAAAGACTGCATGTTGTGCTGGCAAACAAGCAAGCCTCCCTGACCAAAAACGTAGAAAAACGAAGGATTCCTCCTTCACCCATCCGACCCCCGGGTTCCCAAAGTAACGTTAGATCTTTCACTTAAAACGAAGCGAGTCTTGAGCTGTCTTGAGCAAATCACAGCCTCGGCTACAGAGGTGGCAGCGAAAACAGCCAATTTAGGAGGAGAGGATGACTGTGAACCTGACCTTTCCCTCAGATGGAGGGGACAGAGGAGGTGTGTAATGGGAGCCATCTCCAGCACTCCAGCTCTTCAGTATCAGACGCAGAGGAAGGAAGGAAAGGAGGAAGGAAGGAATAGCATTAGCACGGATGCTACAGTGAATTTTAGCCGCTAACTGCTAACGCCACAGTGTTTTTTAAGTGTTTTGGGAGTCTGATTCTAAGAAAACTTGGATTTTGACTTTATTCCCTCCATTTTTAATGCTTTTTTGGACGAGCCACCTTGGTTTTAGCTTTAGTGAGGACCGCAGGGTATGACATCACATTTCTTATTACTGTGGTAATGAAACATAGTGCACATTCATCTTTCATCTTTCAAAGTAATTCAAAGAGAAATTCACATTAGGCTGATCTCTGGCCAGTCAGGCCTCTACCACACATTATCTGCATGAGCCAAAAGCACAGAGCCGCTGATAACACGTGCAGGATAATTCCTCAAGGTGATAATAAAGATGACACAGCCAACTGATGCACCAGATCTGGGCGCATCACTCACAGGAAGGTTTCTAAAAAGTGCTCGGTAACTGAGGAACTGAGGAACTGCAGCAGAAGGACAGATTAATGTCCTCAGATAACAGGAGGGAGAGGACAACGGACTATAAATGAATTCATTCTCTATTTTCACTGACCTTTTCTCCAAGCTTATGAGACTCAAACTGCGAAATGTGAGACAATAGTGGAAAACTTTTTTATTCTATATTTCTATATTTCTCTCTCTATGTTTCCTGTGAAACATCTGCATTTGTTACAGTTAAAAAAAATATATATATATATATACAGCTGTGAAAAAAGAGACCACTTAAAAATGATGAGTTCCTTTGATTTTACCAAATTGAAAACCTCTGGAATATAATCAAGAGGAAGATGGATGATCACAAGCCATCAAACCACCAAACTGAACTGCTTGAATTTGGAATAAAGTTATCCAAAAGCAGTGTGTAAGACTGGTGGAGGAGAACACGATGCTGATATGCATAAAAAAAAACTGTGATTAAAAACCAGGGTTATTCCACCAAATACTGATTTTTGAACTCTTAAAACACTTTATGAATATGAACTTGTTTCCTTTGCATTATTTGAGGTATTTTGTTATTTCAGCCATTTCTCATTTTCTGCAAATAAATGCTATAAATGACACAAATATATATATTTTTTAATTTGGGAGAAATGTTCATTTTACTTAAACATAAACCCATAAATGGCAAAATCAGAGAAAGTGATTCATAAACTGAAGTGGTCTCTTCATTTTGTCCAGAGCTGTAGACACATCAATACATGGGTAGATGTAAAAATTACTATCATAAAGTGTTACAGCTGGCTTTATAATGCCCACACCTCTATAGGTTGTGAGGTGCTATCTAATGAGTGAGGAGGAGCACTCGCCAGCATGCTGGAGGTTTTTTTTTTTTATGTGTGATTTTTTTTTACGCAGTATTCAACTCATAGTGTCACATGTGTACAAGGGGAAGATGTTATAGAAGACCAACATTACCAACATTACCAATGGCTTATATAATATATAATAACTAAACATTTTTGTCTAATTAACTCAAGTTTTCAGTAAACATAAATTAAACAATTTGAGGCAATAATTTTTCCTCAAATAATTGAAGTAAATTCAATATATCCAGGATTACAGTGTAGTCCTAAACGTCCTACAGTACATTAAGAAAGTGCTGCACGCAGGCTTTTGTGAATATTCCAAACTGGACAATAGTCTTATATTTCCATTAAGGAAATATATAGGCTTTTGTGTGCATTCCAGCCTGGTCAATTCTCCATATAAAAGAAGCACAGGCTAATATTGTTTCTCAGTGGGAGTGAGCACAGTGCGGGGAGGCGATAAGGAGAAAGGCTGCTCGCAGTTCTGTTGGAGCCTCACGGAACGGAATATAATTTTGTGAAAGAAAGGGCTTCTGTAAGCAATAATTGTACACCATCTTAAGGCGTGCATTGCTAAAATGGAAGCTTGCAGTTTTTTGAAATGAAACCAACTTGCATTGTGGCACAGTGAACAGAACTGGCCGTCGCAGTGAAACTCCCTAATCATCAAAATGAATGTCGGGGACAAACAGCTCGGGTCCTGATAGAAAAAGCGTGTGATAAACAGCAATTTGCTTCAATAAGGGAGGAATCTGTTCTTTACGTGCATCAGTCTGGCAAGTGTGTACATGTAAATGGGCAAATTAGAATGGAAATAATGACAAATGGAGCAGGATGTTAGAAACAGAGCTAAGAATATGATGACAGTATGTACTAGCGCATCTCAAAAAAATTTATATTATTAAAAAAAGTTACTTTATTTCAAGTAAATCAGGTCAAAATGTAAAACTTATACATATAATATAGATGTATTCAAGACAGAGTGATCTATTTTAAGTGTTTATTTCTTGTACTGTTGGTGATGATTATGGCTTACAGCCAATAAAAACCCAAACAAATTAGAATATTTTATAATAAGACCAATTGGTACTTTTGGCAGTGTGCCAAGTCCTGCTGGAAAATGAAATCCGCATCTCCCATCCCACAAAACCATCACTGATTGGTGGAAACTTCACACTAGACCTTGAGCAGCTTTGTCCAAAGTCAGTGCAGTGTTTTCCTGGAAATTCATGTAGTACTTCATACTTTTACGGAGATGCGGATTTCATTTTTCAGCAGGAATTTTCTGAGACACTGATATTTTTAGGTTTTCATCGGCTGTAAGCCATAATCATCATTAACAATAAAATAAAAAAAAACACTTAAAATAGATCACATAGTGTGTTTAATACATCTATATAATATATATGAGTTTCACATTTTGAACTGAATTACTGAAATAAAGTGATTTTTCAATGATTTTAAATTTTTTGGAGATGCACTAGCATAATAATAGATCATTCTTAAACATGCTCCATCTCTCTTTCTCTCACACACACTCACACATCCATCCATCCATCCATCCATACACACTCACACAGCTGCCAGTGAAACGTTATTCACAATCACATCAAGAACTAAAGTACAATGCTAAGTAAAATGCAGGATCTGTGTATCATTCAGTCCCCCATGCTTTACTCCCCCTGCTGGAGCTCTGCACAACAAGCCAAGCATAAACCAGAATAAATTTAACTAACACAGCCTACACTTATAAAAACCTATATAAAACAAATACATGTTTATTTAAAACTGATTGATTCATGCCAAAAAAATGTAGTATACTAAAATTGTATTTAAATATACTACTGTAGTACCTATGACCACTATAACTATAGTATAAAGCATTATTGCCATATACAGTAGCAGTCAATGTGTTTTCTTTCTTTTTATGATTTTTTTTAACATTGTAAATGTACTATTGAAGACTATTCTAAAGCTACTAAAGACACAGGAACACATGCTGAATTTTTTAGTGTTTTTTCTTTTACTTTTTTTACTTTTTTTGTTGGGGGCCAGAAGGAGAAATATATTTGAAGTCACGGGCCACAGACTCTGTAATAAAACAAATAATGAAATATACCACTTTAAATAATACTTTTTTCTGATTACTTTCATTTACACACCATTTTACTTGACTTACTCTCTTTATCTTTGACAGTGTTGTGTAAACTAAGATTTTTCAAATTGATGTTTAATTTCATGATGCCTCTTAATAGAAATGCGCTAGAAATGCGCACTCTCTCCGCTTTTAGACTCTTTGGCCCGTTTTTCTGCGCTAGAAATGCGCACTCTCTCCGCTTTTAGACTCTTTGGCCTGTTTTTCTGCGCTAGAAACGTGCACCCTCTCCGCTTTTAGACTCTTTGGCCCGTTTTTCTGCACTAGAAATGCGCACTCTCTCCGCTTTTAGACTCTTTTGCCCCGTTTTTCTGCACTAGAAATGTGCACTCTCTCCGCTTTTAGACTCTTTGGCCCGTTTTTCTGCACTAGAAATGCACACTCTCTCCGCTTTTAGACTCTTTGGCCTGTTTTTCTGCGCTAGAAACGTGCACCCTCTCCGCTTTTAGACTCTTTGGCCTGTTTTTCTGCGCTAGAAATGCGCACTCTCTCCGCTTTTAGAATCTTTGGCCCGTTTTTCTGCGCTAGAAATGTGCACTCTCTCCGCTTTTAGACTCTTGCCCCGTTTTTCTGCTAGAAGAATCAATCTATCTACTGAGATTCACTCTGCAGCTTCTACTGATGTAAAGATGTACAATCTCCATTATCTCCTTTAAAAAGTTGCATTAAATCAGCAAATTGATTAACCTCCCAGCCCTGACTAAAATTCTCACATAATACCAATAATACGAAATAATAATACGTACAGGAAATGCACACCTTCAATTATTTATTCTTTAAAATAGTAAAATAAGGGCTGTTTAATAGAACCATGACAGTTTCCTAAACTGTTTCACTGTTAAAATCAGTGGTTCTCAAAAATTTTAAAGCAATGTACCACCCAGGATCAAACCAAAACGTCTAAATAGCACCTATTGGGGCTACTGTGTGGGCCTATACCCACAATGCACTCTGCAAACTATTGAATATTGCAAATGCAACATTGCATAATACTGAGACATGTCTGAAAGTTTAAGAGGAGGGAAATAACAGGAGCGTGAGAGAACGTAGTGAACCACAGTGGACTACAGTGGAGTCTACATGGACAATAGTCTTACAAAAGTCTATATAGGCTTTATATATATATATATATATATATATATATATATATATATATATATATATATATATATATATATATATATATATATATATATATATAGGCTTTTTACACAGCCTGGTCAATTCTCCATGAAATAAATGAATAAAAAAATAATAATATTGTTTCACAGTGGGGAGTGAGCACACTGCAAAGAATTTATCCTGGTCAAACTAACTCGAACAATTCAAAGGTTCTTTTAATCCATCACAGCTGTGTGTGTGTGTGTGTGTGTTTCTGTGTTCTCCATACGTTTGAAGTCACAAAATGGACTGTTTCTGCATGTTTCTGCATGTTCTCCTCCACCAGTCTTACACACTGCTTTTGGAAAACTTTATGCTTTAACTCACTCCAGGTGCAAAAATTCAAGCAGTTCAGTTTGGTTTGATGATCAGCTTGTGATCATCCATCTTCCTCTTGATTATATTCCAGATTAAAAGGATATAAAGGAATAAAAGGAAAAATCCTGCAGCTGACAATACAGCTCTCGTCAGCATTATCGAAGGTTACATGTTGGCCCTGAGAAACCACGCCCACGTTCCCGCTCTGTGTGGTGTGTGTGTGTGTGTGTGTGTGGTGAAATGCCAGAGGGGACCCGAGCTGTCAGAACCCATTGAGGTAGAAGCCTTTATACATTTCTTGTATCTTAACAACAGGTCAGTTTGGTTCTGTGTGCGTATTGATTTCTGAGTTTTTAATCTCTGCGTTTTGCGCCGCCCCCCCCTCTCAGGGACGCCTCCCCCGGCTACAGAGCAGCCCCAGGTCAGACAGATGCTCCGGCAGATCAATCCTGGCAGTAATGTGGGACGGCATGCGCCGAGTCTGCCCAGCTCCAGCGCCATCGATCCGCATCTACTTTAGCAAATGGGTTTCTTCTTCTCCTCCCTCGCTTTTCTCTCTCTCTCCCACACTCTCTCTCCATTTCTCTCTCTCTCTTTCTTTTCTTAAAAGTCTCAGAACATCAAATGTTTCCGCATAAAAGCAGTTTTTTCATTTAACTTCAACTTCTTCTTTTTTTTATCCTCCACCCAGGCTTTCTTTTCTTTTTCTCCTTCTTTGTCTTCTTGCTTCTGCGTTCCTCCTTTCTTTATATTTCTTTTCTTGTCTCTCTTACTGTTCTACTAAATTATCATTGCTAAGGGTATCTTCTTCCCTGTCTCTGTTATAGCTCTGCCTTGCTGTACTTTAATCTACCTTGCTCTACCTCATTGTACCTCACTCTGCCTCGCTCTACCTCACTTTACCTTTCCGTACCTCACTCTGCCTCGCTCTACCTCACTTTACCTTTCTGTACCTCACTCTGCCTCGCTCTACCTCACTTTACCTTTCTGTATCTCATTCTACATCACTGTACCTCACTCTTCTCTGCCCTACTGCCTCCATTACTCCATTAGCCTAGCCTTTCATTACTTAAGAACTATATTTAATAACGCATCTGGTAGAGCGAGGAAAAGTGGGGTAGAGTGAGGCAGAGTGAGGTACAATAAGGCAAATTGAGGCAGTAGGGCTGAGTAGAGTGAGGTAGAATGATACAGAGTGAGGTACAGTGAGAAAAAAGTGGGGTAGTGTGATACAGAGTGAGGTACAGTGATAGAGTGAGGCAGAGTGAGGTACAATGAGGAAAATTGAGGCAGTAGGGCAGGATAGAGTGAGGTAGAATGATACAGAGTGAGGTACAGTGAGGAAAAGTGGGGTAGCGTGAGACAGAGTGAGGTACAGTGAGGAAAAATGGGGTAGAGTGATACAGAGTAAGGTACAGTGAGGAAAAGTGGGGTAGAGTGATACAGAGTGAGGTACAGTGAGGAAAAGTGGGGTAGACCAGGGCAGAGTGAGGTACAATGAGGCAAATTGAGGCAATAGGGCAGGGTAGAGTGAAGTAAAATGATGCAGAGTGAGGTACAGTGAGGAAAAGTGGGGTAGAGTGATACAGAGTGAGGTACAGTGAGGAAAAGTGGGGTAGACCAAGGCAAAGTGAGGTACAAAGAGGCAAATTGAGGCAGTAGGGCAGGATAGAGTGAGGTAAAGTGATGCAGAGTGAGGTACAGTGAGGTAAAGTGGGGTAGAGTGATACAGAGTGAAGTACAATGAGGTAGAGTTTGGGCAGATTGAGGTGGTAGAGTGGGGTAGAGTGAGGTAGGTGTCCATAGTGAACACCCTCACACCAGCTTACACTACTTCTTATCCTGGGAAAATCAAGTGCACCACGCCAAGTGCTGAAATTATCTAAAATTAAATTCGATATTAATTTATCATAATTTACATCGAAATCAAAATATTCCCCGGCATAAATAAACATCACAAATTTTGTCCGTATCGCACATCCCTACCCACCACTCCCGTCCCTCCGTCTAATGAACGGTCCGTGTTTTAAGAAGCAGTTTGTAACTGGCTGAAATGAAAGTGTACAGCACAGCCTGGTTAGAGTCTGCAATTAGCTTCCATTAATTACACAGAATAGTTTCAGACTGTCCTTATTGTCTATCAGATTCTGGCTTTTCACAAACCTTTATTTCTGTATTTCAGAAATGACAGCAGGAATGATGGTATTTCAGTGCCTGATAATAATTTTCAGCAATCAATTATTTTCTTCATCATCAAATTAATTATTGAAGCAGCTGCCGTTAACATCGAAATAATGGCTGTGTGATCTATCATCAATCAAATATATATATATATCACAATATGGGGCATATATATATATACATTCAATATATTGAGCCACTATAAGTCAGGCAATATATTGCTTTAATCAAATTTTAGGAATATTTTATAAAAACACATAGTATAAAACCACTCCATCAAATTTATACAATCTGTATCCATCTACCCTGATCTTCCTTATTGTATCTCACTCTATCCTGCCCTACTGCCTCACTGTACCTCACTCTGCCTCATTCTACACATTTTTCCTCACTGTACCTCACTTTGCACACACTCTACCTCACTCTACCCTGCTCTACTGCCTCAATGTGCCTCATTTTACCTCACTCTGATTTCCTACACCCCACATTTACTCACTGTACCTTGTTCTGCAACATTCTACCCCACTCTACCCTGCTCTACTGCCTCAATCTGCCTTGCTCTACCCCCCTTTTCCTCACTGTACCACACTCTGCCTCACTCCACCCAACTTTTCCTCACTGTACCTCGCTCTGCATCACTCTTCCTTACTTTACTTTACCTCGATCTGCCTCATTATACCTCACTCTGCTTCGGTCTACCCCACTTTTCCTCACTGTACCTCACTCTGCCTCACTCCACCCCACTTTTCCTTACTGTACGTCACACTGACTCACTCTATCCCACTTTTCCTCACTGTACCTCACTCTGCCTCACTCTATCCCACTTTTCCTCACTGTACCTCACACAGCCTCACTCTATTCCACTTTTCCTCACTGTATCTCACTCTGCCTCACTCCATCCCAATTTTCCTCAATGTACCTCACTCTGCCTCACTCTATTCCAATTTTTTCTCACTGTACCTCACTCTGCCTCACTCCATCCCAATTTTCCTCAATGTACCTCACTCAGTCCCACTTTTCCTCATTGTACCTCACTCTGCCTCACTCTATCCCACTTTTCCTCACTGTACCTCACACAGCCTCACTCTACCCCACTTTTCCTCACTGTATCTCACTCTGCCTCACTCCATCCCAATTTTCCTCAATGTACCTCACTCTGCCTCACTCTATTCCAATTTTTTCTCACTGTACCTCACTCTGCCTCACTCTATCCCACTTTTCCTCACTGTA
This sequence comes from Astyanax mexicanus, assembly GCF_023375975.1. Classification (NCBI taxonomy): domain Eukaryota; kingdom Metazoa; phylum Chordata; class Actinopteri; order Characiformes; family Acestrorhamphidae; genus Astyanax; species Astyanax mexicanus. The sequence continues at coordinate 46,319,918 of NC_064419.1, read as the reverse complement.
CCTCACACAGCCTCACTCTATCCCACTTTTCCTCACTGTACCTCACTCTGCCTCACTCCACCCCACTTTTCCTCATTGTACCTCACTCTGCCTCACTCTATCCCACTTTTCCTCACTGTACCTCACACAGCCTCACTCTATTCCACTTTTCCTCACTGTATCTCACTCTGCCTCACTCCATCCCAATTTTCCTCAATGTACCTCACTCTGCCTCACTCTATTCCAATTTTTTCTCACTGTACCTCACTCTGCCTCACTCTATCCCACTTTTCCTCACTGTACCTCACACAGCCTCACTCTATCCCACTTTTCCTCACTGTACCTCACTCTGCCTCACTCTACCCCACTTTTCCTCACTGTACCTCACTCTGCCTCACTCTACCCCACTTTTCCTCACTCTGCCTTGCTCTACCCCACTTTACCTCACTGTACCTCACTTTTCATCATTCTACCTCACTCTACCCTGCCCTACTGCCTCAATTTGCTTCATTTTACCTCAATCTGCTTTACTCTACCCCACTTTTCACTGTACCTCACTCTGTCTTGTTGTAGTTTACTCTACCTTGCTCTACTGCCTTTTTCCCGCTCAACTTTTCCATACTGTGCTCTACCTTACTTAACATCACTCTTCCTTATTTAGCTACCTCACTCTACAATATTTTACCTCACTCTACCTCGCTCTACATCCAGCCTAATTTTGTCATGCTGTCATTTTGTTAGATATTCTTACGTGTTTATGGTTAAACCTCGTATTCTGTTAATAAATAAAAAATCTGATTTATCTCACAGCCCTGGTGATGGGGTGATGATGTGGGTGGAGAGGAGGTCAGGAGGAGGAGTGTGTGCAGAGTGGATAATCTGAGAGGAGAGGGTGTGTGTGTGTGTGTGTTAAGGGCTGGTGGTGGGCATCAGTGTCATGGCCGGCTCTTTTTCTCTGGGCTACAGCTCTGGAGAAACACCTGCGTCCCTCTGCTCTGCCCACTCTCTCTACATAGCATAGAGACCACTCACCCCCCCCCCCCACCCCCTCGCTCCTCTCCTGCATGTGCGTGGGATCTTCTTGGCCTTAAATTAACCTTCCTCGCAGCTCCTCTGCAGAGGCGAATTAGCACCCAACGTGACAACCACTAATGTGGTGGCGAGGTTTTCACCATGTTTTCAAACAGCCGTAACGAGCCGCTGTAATCCTGTTTAGATACACAAGCTTTAAATGAACTGCAAAATTTCATCACGGCCGTGATGAGTAATCTACAGCACGCACTGTGATGAAGCTGAAAACGCTGAGTGGGCTTTTCCCTAAACACCAGCGCCCACAAACATACCACAGATGTTCTGAGGTCGGACAAACCTACTGAACACTAAACACTGACCACTGAGCACAAAATACTGAACACTAAATACTAAATACTGAACACTAAATACTAAACACTAAATACTAAATACTGAACACTAAATACTAAACACTGGACACTAAAAACTAAATACTAAACACTGAACACTAAATACTGAACACTAAATACTAAATACTGAACACTAAATACGAAACACTGAACACTAAATACTAAATACTGAACACTAAATACTAAACACTGAACACTAAATACTAAACACTAAATACTAAACACCGAACACTAAATACTAACCACTGAACACTAAATACTAAATACTGAACACTAAATACTAAACACTAAATACTAAACACCGAACACTAAATACTAAACACTGAACACTAAATACTAAATACTGAACACTAAATACTAAACACTGGACACTAAATACTAAACACTGAACACTAAATACTAAATACTGAACACTAAATACTAAACACCGAACACTAAATACTAAACACTGAACACCGGACACTAAAAACTAAATACGTAACACTGAACACTATATACTGAACACTGAACACAAAATACTGTAAACTAAATACTAAACACTAAATACTAAACACCGAACACTAAATACTAACCACTGGACACTAAACACTAAATATTTAACACTAAACATGGGACACTAAACACTAAACACTGAACATGAAACACTGACCACTAAACACTAAATAATGAACACTAAAACTGAACACTAAACACTGAACACTAAACACTGAACACTAAATACTTAACACTGAACACTAAATCCTAAACACTGAACACTAAACACTAAATACATAACACTGAACACTAAACACTAAACCCTAGCACAAAACCCATTCAATATACAACCCTTTAATTCCTATGTGTTTGACCTCACTGCTGGGAGCATTCAGCATGAAAAAATATATCATGGCCAAGAAATGGGAAAGAGATCTTGTTTTTATGTCTTTAAAAAAAATGTATTTTCCTTGCTCCCATGCTTTAATAGGTGTCCAAGACTTACACATCTTATTACTTACTAAGCTGTAATCACAATTTAATCATCTTGTTCCCACACTTTATGAAGTTGTAGCCACAACTTAATTTCCGTAATGTGTTGACATGTCTTACTAAGATACCAAATATTTCCTTCCCATTCTTTACTAGGTGGTGAAGACTTACTAATCTTGTTCCCACACCTTGCAAAGCCTTATCTTGTTCCCAAGCCTTACTAAGTTGTGGTCACAGTTTAATTAACTTGTTCCAATGTTTAACGAAGTTGTAGCCACAACTTAATCACCACAAGTTGTTGTCATGCCTTACTAAGTTCCTTACTATCTTCTTCCCATGCCTTAGTAGGTGGCCAAGAATTACGCATCATGTTCCCACACCTTGTTAAAACTTGTTATTCAAATACTATTTGTTAATAAGTCACTTATTGTATTATTCCCACATCTTACTATGTCATGGCCTCAACTTAATTGTCTTGTTCTAACACCTTATTAAGTCTTGATATTCTATTTTATTTGTTGTTAATTAATGAGTCATTAATTGTCGTATTCTAATATCTTCCTAAGCCATGGGCACAATTTAACAATTTATCTCATTCCCACACTTTAATAAATTATGGCTAATATTTACTCATGGCCACAATTTAACAATGTATGTTAAAGTCACTCATTATCTCATTCCCACACTTTAATTAGATATGGCTTATCTTGTATAAGATGTACTTATCTTGTTTCCTTGCCTTACTAAGCTGTAGCCAGGACATAATGATCTCATTCCTATGCTTTATTATGTTGTGGTCACAATTTAAGTATCTTGTTCACATCCCTTACTAGATCTCATTATCTTGTTCCCACACCTTACCAAGCCATGGCCACAACTTATTTTCATTTTTGTTGGATGTCCCCAGCACAAATGTCCTTTTAGAACAAATGCTTGCAGTATAAATACTTATACATTTATAATTAAACACTAATATTTTCAGTAGGTTCACTACACAATTTTCTTATCTTAAAATAAAGCATGTAAAAGTTCACAGCAGGCGCTACTGAAGAACGCAGCGCTGAGATAAAGCACAGATATGCAGCGCAGTTTCACTGTGTTCACTGTGTTCACTTTACTGCACTTTCACTACCCTGCTTTCACTGCTCTGATTGCTCTGCTGGACAATGTCCCCAAAGGGTGTGGAAAAGCCCTGAGATGTGAGTTGTTGCCCCCAGTCCAGTCCAGGCCACCAGGGGACGCCTGGCTTCATTTGGACGTTAGCTGCCGCCCAGCTCTGCGCCAAGGCAAGCAGAAAATTGGTGAGCATCTTGATTCTGGGATGACACTTGAATTTGTGTGGCTCCAGTGCCCAGCGCTCTCTGCTCCGCTCCCAGCTGAAATCTGAGAGAGCCTGGCCTTCTGCCCGGCCAGCCACCGGCCATAGGGCTCCTGTCCTTCAGCATGCAGCCCTGCATATACAACCTGCTGCAGCCCAGCAATGTACGCCTTACATAAGCTCCTCCTATATATATATATATATATATATATACATATAAATATAAAAAATTTGATTTTAACAAATTTAAAACTTCTGGAATATAATCAAACGGAAGATGGATGATCACAAGCTGATCATCAAACCAAACTAAACTGCTTGAATTTTTGCACCAGGAGTGTAAAGCATAAAGTTATCCAAAAGCAGTGTGTAAGACTGGTGGAGGAGAACAGGCATGAAAGATGCAACTTCACCAAATATAGATTTCTGAACTCTTAAAACTTTTTGAATATGAACTTGTTCTCTTTGCATTATTAATAAAAGGCTTTTTTTTATTTCAGCCATTTCTCATTTTCTGCAAATAAATGCTCTAAATGACAAAATTTTTAATATATTATAAGAGGAAAAATGTTGTCTGTAGTTTATAGAATAAAACAACAATGTTCATTTTACTCAAACATAAACCTATAAATAGCAAAATCAGACAAACTGATTCAGAAACTGAAGTGGTCTCCTAATTTTTTCCAGAGCTGTATATATTAACTGTAATTAATCACACTTGTTCTTCTTAAGATGCAAGTTTTTATAGTGTATATTTAAATGTAAATAAAAAGAATGAATATAAGAAATGTTAAAAAAATGCAATTGTATTATATACTTGTATGTTTGAGGGGAGATAAAGCCAGCGTGGGGGCGCTGTCATACAGAATGCATGGTAAATTAAGATTTTATTATAAACATCTCAGCCTAGTTGTAAGGATTTCTGAATAAGAAATTAATTTGCTGAGTATAAAAGAGTGTTTTCATACCTGTAAGAATGCTAAAAAAATGTGGCGCTGTGCTAACACTGTTTAAACAGTGTTTTCAATTGGATATGCAGTGCAGATGTATTAAACTGCGAGCAGTGAACGCTGCACATACCACGCTCTTAGTGAGTAAACAGCATGGAGCAGCAGGGACAGATTGGCAGTTGTTCATAGCAGTGTATTATCTAGCTAATATATCAGATTAAACTGTGCCTAATCAGAAGTTTAGCTCAATTAAAAAAGGAGTATATTTGATAGCTGGGACCAGATCACACTCTCTCCAGAAAAAAATAAATCTGTGCGTTGGATAGGGCAGATTACAGTGGGAGTTGGGGCATAATCAATTGATTTAATCCATATTTCAACATTAACATAAAGTACAATAAAAAAACTTATGACAATAGTAACCCTGTGTTTACACCACTAAATAAAACTGCTAATACATCACCAGGCTCTGTAAAAAATTCAAAATAAGTGATGTACAGAAGGAAAATCATGAGCGTATTAATAAAACAGCAAATATGCTTAAATTTTCAGATTAATCTCTGGAATATGTAGAGTTGCAGGATTTTGTGATCTTTTTCTGCAGTGCAGTTTAAAGCTAAAACTGTTGTGGCTGGTTTTCTATAAAGCCAGGACATTTCTGCCCTGGAAATGCATTAAAGCACAAACAGACACGGCTTTCAGCTCGTGTAAATACATACATACACACACTGCATCACACACACACACACACACAGACACACACACGGTACTCCCACAGACAACACAACACACACACACAAGTCTTAACCCCGGCTGCCCAGATCTCCATTAATGCAGCGTGTGTTTCTGAAGCTGCAGAGAAAGCCTCATTAGATGAGCTGCTGTGCTACTTCTGAATCAAAACACATGTAATAGCTGAAAATTCAGAGGATGTGAAGCTATTTCTGTTCGCGGCTCTCGTATTAGCAAAACGTGCTTCATGTGCTGGGGTGATGATCAAAGAGACAGAAAGTAGTGTATGAGAGTATGAGTGTGTGTGAGTATGAGAGTGTGTGTGTGTCTGTGTGTGTGAGGGTATGAGAGTATGAGTGTGTGTGTGTGTGTGTGTGTTAACTTGCCTCAGTCTGACATTACTACACTCAATCTGACTGCCAGTGATAAGATAACAGATTCTAGGCATATTACTATTGATTATATTAGTTTTAATTCATTATCTAGGTTGAAAATGAATCATTTAATCAATTAATGTTTATGCTTTATCTTCATCTACTAATTTCATAATACTAAATCTATGCAATTCATTATAAATCACCACTAATATGTAATTAAAATTATATATATACATATATATATATATATATATGTATATATATATGTAGCACATGAGTATATGGTAGTCATGTTATTAGTAATTATAAAGTATTAGTAGTATATTTATAAAAATATTCAATATACTCGGGTATATATCCTCTTGAGACCCTGCGTCCTCATATGAGGACATCGCATTTTTGCTTCTCTGCACCATTATACTTAATCATTTTGCAGAACATTAACCCTTTTTCCTGATATGGACACACTGCTTTATCATCTAGTGGCCACATGACAACATTCGAAAAACTCAATTGATTGAAATAAGGAAAGTGGGAATCCCAGTCAAAGGTTTCTACAGCCAGTTCAGTCAGAAACATGGGCCAGATACAAAACTCTCATCCTGTTTTATGTTTGAAACTATTCTCCTTATGTTTTTTTTGCTCTGCTCACTGTCAAAAGATAAAAGTTTTTCTTTTTACTTATTGGGTCAAAGATAGCTCTTAAATTTAAAAATAAACAACAATTTCTAAAAAAAAAAAGACATTGTTTTTTGCTTGTTAGATTCTAAAGTCAAGGTCTCAGGAGGATATAGTAATATAGTAATAGTAATATATGTATTTTAATGCACTTAAATGCATGCTTACCGTAGGACAAGTAATCTACGAATTTACATGTATTATAACTGGTAATTCTAGATTTTAGGGATGCACAGAAATCCAACGTTTATACTATAATATACACACTATATTTTTTATATATTATTGTCACTGACACATAAAACCATTCATATTTTAATAAAGAATAAAAACATATAGGCAAAAATTAAGTTCAAAAAGAGAAAATTTTATTATACACTATAAAAAATATTTTAAAAAAGTATTTTAAGGACATTATTACAAATATAATATATTAAAATATATAGAAGTCTTTATCAGACAATTCAGCCTTTTATGTTTTAGATAATGTTATTTAGCTCATTTAATCCTTAATCTACGTTTGCCAACAAAATCGAGATACCCCTCGCTGCAGAACCACAAGTCCAGGGGGTGGGGCTGGATCTGATCCAACTCTTCCTACGTTGTGTTTTCATTGGTCTGAAGCAGATCGGACTCTTCCCCATCCGGTTTTACTCACTCGCCTAACCCTACCCCTACCCCTAACCCTAACCCTAACCTAAAAGAAGATATGGGTGGTCAGGAGGTCAGGCTCCACCCCTTGGATCAGATCCAGCCCCACCCCCTGGACTTGTGGTTCTGCAGTGAGGGGTACTTGACAAAATCAGGTATAGAATACTCATTTATATATGTCTACTGATTATCAGAAGCCAAACGGTCAAATAATTTTGGATGCTGAATATCTTGTGCAATACATTCCCTAACACACACTACACTATACAGTGTCACACAACAAAACACCTATTTTACCAGAAAATTTAAAAAGCACATGTACTAAGCATGTACTTTGAAATAGAATAGTAAACTTTATTTAGCTGTGCTAATGTGGTTCATCACAAAAAAAAAAAAAATATATATATATATATATATATTTTTTTTTGTGATGAACCACATTAGCACAGCTAAATAAAGTTTACTATTCTATTTCAAAACATATAATAAAATATATAATAAAGTATATATCTTCGCTGTCCTATGAAAAACATATGAACGGACCAATAGAAACTCTTCAAAATGACCTGAAATAAACTCTTTTTACATTGACTACCATTAAAAGAGTTTACAAGGTTTTTCCTCCCCCCTGTACAGTTGCTTTGTTTTGGAGATAAGAGTTTTCTTTTATTGGACAGCGACGATTAGTATATAATAAAATATATATTTATACGCCATAAATACATTTTGAACGTAGTTTAAGTACACTATTAAGTACATTTAAAGCTAAAGCTGGTCCTTTTGCATCCTTGATTTACATATTACATCCCTTTTTCTGCATACAGCTCTTTGTAAAACACAAACACACACTCACACACACAGAAAGGAGAGAGAGAGAGAGGGTAGAGTGAGGTAGAGTCTCTGAGGGCTGTGTGTGTAGTAGCTGTGCTCTGCGTTATTAAAGTAAAGGTGACCTTGCTGGAAGAACACAGGGAATCTCTGCTTTACTGCATCTGCCTTCAGCACAAGGTGAAGAGATCGCTGTGCTTTACTTTCATTCTGCGCATGCAGTTCGCTGGGCTGTAGATACAGCGCTTCTGTGTGTGTGTGTGTGTGTGTGGAGTAAATTTTGTCTGTGTGTGCACTTGGCTGAGCTGTGTCAGCTCCAGGTGCTGTGTTGACATGGCTGCAGGTAGCTGGCAGGTAGCAGAATGCTGGTGCACCTGTGCAGCTTCTTCCTGTCACGCTCCACTAACTCACTCCCTACACACACACACACACACACACACACACCACCTAACTAGCTTCATCTCACCCCGCTTCATCCCCAACTGAGTCTAACAGCACAAAGTGTATCGCCTCCCCCGTGATAAAATCTGCTATTGGTGCAACTGTAAAACTACAGCTCTAAGAAACAAGCATTTAATATATTGTTTTAGTATATGTGCATTATCATCACAATATGTGCATGCACAATAGTCACATTACATCACATGCATGCAGAAGGGACATTTGTGCTGTATCACATTTACTTTTAATCTTGGATATATCATGTCAACTTTTTTGGACAATATATTGCCGAGGAAATCAATGGGATACAAATACAGAAAAATTAAAATGTGCTACATTACAAAACAACTAAATAAATTAATAATAAATAAATAATCATAAAATAGTAAAGCCCTGCTTTAACAAAGATTACACACACAGGCTCATTTATGCTAACAGTTTTTCTGGCTGGCATATTAATATAGAGTAATATAGAGGTCAACAAAAATGATTGAGGTCATATCCATACACACATATATATTCCAGGACATTTTAAAGCATTCCTATGGGTCTATTCATCATTCATCATGATTGGTTGACACCATGTGAAGGCAATGGTCTTTATATATATACATACGATACAATATATAATATATATACAACATATAATATAATACAATACAATATAATATATATTGTAATTTTTAATATCTCATTTAGAGGTGTGCCTTATCATATTGTATGCAATAATAAAATTCATTTTCAACTTGTTGCAGTAGTGCATTCTTATATATATATATATATATTTTTTTTTATTCAATGTTTTGTTATATCACCAAAGAGTATCGTTATCGTGAAAATACAATAAAAAATAATATGAAAAATGTCAGTGATGAAAAATATAAAAATGCTCTTTTCTGCCTGTAATGCACACAAAATAAAAATATACTACTTTTCTATAAAGGAAACCTGTATTTAGCATTTTGTTTATTTTATATTTGATATTGACCTTTTTCATATCACAGACCTTTCCTACACAGTAAAATAAACAAAATTAAAGTATATAAATTACAAAAAATAAGCAAAAATGAGCTCTTCTCACTTTGCTTTTGTTGCTTTGTTTTAGAGCACTGCATGCTTTAATGCCAGCAGTAAGCTGTTACAAGCTTTTACAATACTTTTACAATGCACTATTTTTATTTTTTACAATACTACAGTGACTTTTTTTTTAGTTTTTAGTTCATTTGTTTCCCTTAAAAAATATCCCCTGGATTTTTTTACCTTGTATTATTTCTGGTTATTAACTTGACCTGAAGAGCTTAAATGGCAAAAAATAAAGTAAAAAAAAACATTTTATAATATTTGTATTTGTATCATGTTTTATTCATGCTTTATTCTTATTTTATTTTTATTTTTAATTCCTTGTTGTTCTTTTACATGTTTTTAATTTTACTTTTCTTTGTTTTAATCATGTTTGAATCAGTCATGCTTTATTCTTATTTTATTCTTTTATTTCCATTTTTACTGTTATTCTTTTACATGTTTTTTTTTTATTTGATTTCTCTGTGTATTTTCTAATTTGTAAAGCACTTTGAATGACCGTTGTGTATGAAAGGTCCCATATAAATAAACTTGCCTTGCCTTGCCTTATAATAACTTTCATTAGTATACCGTTAACTAATGATTAATAACTGTTATTTTGTTATTTTTCACATTTTAAGAAACTAAAAAGTTGCTATTTCATTTGTAAATACTAAAAGGAACGCATTTGCAACATGAACTGCAATTGAACAACATTCGCCCCCGGTTTAAATTTCAAATTTACTAGAGATTTATTAAAGTTCAAATTCTAATGCACTTATAATTTGCTAACATTTTTAATATGAATATCCATGCTGATAGATAAGTGTCATGTGTGATGAGCATTTGTTAATATTTAAATTCTGATAAACTACTGCTTTGTTCACATCTACTGATCATTAGTTAAAAATATATTAATGAAAGTTAATGGGGGTGTTCTAAAACTGTATTTTTAAATGTATTTAAGCTTGAACTCTTGCTGGGAATAGTACGGATTGGAGGGGTAGAAAATAAAGTTGAATGCCTTTTGTTATGAATGGCAAAGCGCCCCTCCCTGTATTCTCCTTTTAATTATTCCCTCTTTTTAAGCCATTAAGATAATATTTGTTCATTACAGCAAGGTATTAAAAGCTGTACAAAGAGCCTGAGAGGAAAGGGGGTAGGGGTGCGAGAGAGCGGGAAAAAAAAAAAGCTGACTGCAGCCTCATGGTACTGACACACACACACACACACACACACACACACACACACACACACACACACACACACACACACAGGCCCTGTGCGGCTGAAGTCAAGCTAATCCAATCTCAGCCTCCTCATCTTCCTGCAGCTGCTCCTCACTTCACCACTACCCAGTCTTTTCCTTCATTAACACTCTTTCTCTCTCCTTCTCTCTCTCTCTCTCTCTCTCTCTCTCTCTCTCTCTCTCTCCGCCACCCACACTCCTTCCTCTTCTACCACTCCCTCGTCCTCATCCTCATCCGCTTCCTCTCCTCCTTCCTCTTCTTCCAGTTCTCCATCCTCCATCCTGAAGCCTTAATACACACTTACCAACAAAATCTCTTATTATTTTTTTCTTATATCCCTCTCTGTTTCTGCTTTAATTATATCAAAAATCTATTACTATATAAAGTACCAGTCCAAAGTTTGGGCACACACCATCTCATCTGGTGTTTTTCTTTATTTCTCGATGTTATGAAGTTATTTTTTACATTGTAGATTAATATTAAGGAGATATTAATGAAAACGATTAAAGAACACATATGGAATTACGTAGAAAACAGTAAAAAAAAAAGTGATATTCCTCCACATTAATCCGCTGATCTAAACCTGATGAACTGAGATGGTGATTTGAGGTGATTTAATTGGGATGAAGGAAAAGCAGCAGCTATTGTTCAGCACCTCCAGAAACTCCTTCTTCTTTCAAGACGCTGAGAAAACTGTTCCAGGTGACTCTCCCTCATAAAGACACTGAGATTAAAATCTCACCAAGAGTCTGCAGATCTGTTCTCAAAGATATATGTATAAAATACTTAATAATTCTGCATGTGTTCATGTATAGCTTTGATATAGCCTTCAATATTAAATTTACAATGTAAAAACACATTAAATAAGAAGAGATGTGTCCCAACTTTTGACTGGTACTGTATCTATCAATTATCAGAAGCAAAACTTCTAAATAAATTGACGTACAGTAACTAATCAATAATAAACTGGACAGCATTCTCCTTCCCAGTCTGGAGCCTACAGCATGTCCAAACATGTCAAAAGTCATGGGACACAATACTAGTCTTTGTCCCTTGATGTGGCTTATCAGTGTAAATACTACTGATAAAAAATAATAAATAGATTCTGTTAAGTTCAACCAGATGTTTAAATACTTTTCATAAATATATGGGATTTGCCAATTGGTTTCTATTTCTATTTTCCAATTAAAAAAGTAACAAAGAATGCACTTAAATTTGCTATTTTTTCAGCCAAAATGTTACAAGGCCACATATTACACAGTTTTTTTTTTTTCGCTATTTTTATTCATTTTTTCGCTTTTTTTCCACCACTGAATAAATTAAATAGCCTAAAATGTATTTATTTAAACTATTACATAACTGCAATTACACATTTTTTTATATAATTATTCAATACTTTATAAAAAAAATAATATGTTTTTAAATTCCCAGCAGACAAACCAAACCAAATCCCAACAAATTGTGCAGTATATAAAACTATTTGTATGTGTCTTTTTACTTTTATTTGTCTAAACATCATACGTTTAAAGCTTAATCATTTTGGTTGCCAAATATTCAGCACATAAAATTCTCTTAACATTACAATAACAAGAGTGTAAGAGTGTGCTGTATGGAGACCTTGTGGTGTAGAGCAGCATAGTCACTCAGATTGAGTGGGAATTGAACCCCAGGCTCCTACATGATGTGGTAGTCGCTCACTGGTATTGAGTGGTGTTATCCACTGTGCCACACAAAACACAATTAATATAGTAAATATAGTGGCAACACTTTAATTTAAGGAACACACATTAGGCGCTTATTAATGTCTTATTATTATTTGCTTAATAAAGCCTTAATTAGACATTTGTAAAGGATTTATTCACTACTTATTAGGCTTTATTCTGTGTTGTTAGTGCTTAATTCAGGGTCTGTTATGTGTAAATGATTAATAATGGCTGTATTAGTTCTTATAATGCACAATAAACAGTTATTATAGTTAGCACCCTGTTAAGCAGATTATTAAGCATTAACTGTTAGACATTTATACATGTTATTAGTGTTATTATAATTGGCTGCAGTTTGATCTATGTGAGTTTGGTAAGGTTATGTCTGTGCTGGAGTTTATTAACAGTTAATAAGGGCTTAATAAAGTCACTAATACACCAAAAGTGAGGTTCTGATCATCAGTAATTAGAGACTAAAAAGAACTGAATAAATATTGAATCAATCACAGACCCCTAATTAAGCACCAATAATACTTTATAACACAGAATTAAGCAGTGATAATAATAAGTAGTGAATAAATAATTTACAAATGTATAATTAAGGCTTTATTAAGCCATTAATAAGCGCCTAATTTGTGTTCCTTAAAATAAAGTGTTACCAATATAGTAAAGAAATGAAAAAAATGAATCGATCATTTCACAAAACCCAAAAAGAACCAACGTAAGAACCAAATATAGACAGTTCAGCTTAAAAAACACTCCTGACCCAACTATTTATCAATACAGTACAGTACAGTACAGTAAACCACAGCTTTTTTCCTGTTGTACCACATGTTTACTGTATATTTATCTATATTACATCTATCTGAATGAGTTCTATTAAAGCGCATGATGAACACTGTCACTCCCTTTAATAACGCAGCGATGAAAGACGTCTCTGTCTCCGGATTATTGGTCAGAATCTACAGAACAGAAGCGTACTGAGGCATAACGCAGCATCTGCTGCAGCGAGGAGACAAAACGGAGCTAATGGAGTCTCGTGGCTGAGGAGATAACTCCCCTGCAGAACCTCGACGAAAGCACCAAATGTGGCATGCATTCAAAACAGCAGATTAATCTTCCACTACTGAGCTCCAGTGTAATTGAAAATGCCCACAGGGGACAATCGATGCTCATATAGTATGTGCCAGGAAATATATAGGGTTATCCGTGCTGAGCTGTGCTGCACCGGAATAACAAGCTGAGTGTGTGTACGGATCACAGCGCGCCTCTGAACTCGGCGTGTAAACGCTGTGCTTAGTGCGCCGGCCGTGCTGGTACTCGTATAGCTTATAACACAAATTATTAGCTGTAGAGCAGAGTAAATTAGAGGTGAGAAACATGATGATATTTTTGTATTACTGCACTGGGATTGTATCTAATGTATCCACAATATAAATATTCTTCTTAAAGCACATTATAAATTAGAAGTGGGTGAAATGGCCCTAAAATAATATCTATGAGAAAATATTCTATGGTAATTTTGCAATAATGATACTCTTGGACATGATAAAATATTAAATTAAAAAATATTAAAATATTAATTTAAAGAATACACCACTGCAACAAAAGGAAAATTAAATTATATTATTGCATACGATATGATTATAGCACACCCCTAACTGAGATATTGAAAAATACAATATTTTTTATCAGATTTGTAGCAGAAGTCAATGATCCAGAATCCAGAAACACCTCTGGGAACTCCTTCCTTCCTTTAAGACTGTTGGAAAACTTTTCATTTCAGGTGGCCACCTCTTGAAAAGCTCATTGAGAGTATGAGAATGCCAAGAGTGTGCAAAGCAGTAATCAGAGCAAAGGGTGGCTATTTTGAAGAAACTAGAATATAATTTTTTTTTTTTAGTTATTTCACCTTTTTTTTGTTAAGTATATAAAACTCCACATGTGTTCATTCATAGGTTTTATGCCTTTAGTAAGAATCTACAATGTAAACAGTCATGAAAATAAAGAAAACGCATTGAAAAAGAGAAGGTGTGTCCAAAGTTCTGGCCTGTACTGTATTTATATATATATATATATATATATATTTTTTTTTTTTTTTACCTAGTTTTGAACCATTTCTTTGTCATCTGTAGTTTGATTTTTAGTAAGGAGGGGAATAATAAGCGATTATAATCGAAAATCAGATTTTTTGTGAAAAAATCTGAGATTTTTTTTAGGTCATAATCCCTATCCAGCACTATTTTAACGTAACGAGAAACCCAAAGTCCGCTACGAGACGAGACAAAGCAAGACGAGACGAATACAGCGGAGGGTCCGCTCTCACCGCTAATGAAGCTAACTCCAGCCGACAGCCAGATAACAATATCCTCAGCCACGCAGGATCTTCAGGGCCGAGATTTCACCCAACACCATTCCTCAGTGAAATGCCAGCAGTGGTATCCGCGGCCGCTGTTTGATCGAGATAGCTCTGCCGTGCTACCGCTTGCCCTTTCTCTGTCAGGTTGCATTGTGACCGCGGATCACAGACTGGAGACCCCTGACCTCCGTGAACTTCCACCCCAAAACCACAGATGCTTCTGTGCAGAGCAGAACAGTGGCTATATCTTTGACATTTATACCCACTGTTCCCTTCTGCTCTCATTCCTGTCCTCCCTTCTTTTTTCCCTTTCTTCTTATTCTCTCCCTCAGACACTGAGAAAAAAAAAGAAAAGAACATTCTTTACCCTTTTATTTGAAGCGCATACGGATACAGGGCCTGCGATGACGAAAACCAAACAAAGAAGAAAAGAAAAAGCTGATATTCTGCTCTTTCCATTGTGCTTGCCGCCAAATCAGCACTGCTGTTTTGTTGTGTTCCCTGTTCTGGCATTTAAAGTTGAATACATACTGCTGTAGGGAGGGTTTTTGGTACTGTACACAATATATATCATGATATTCTGACATATAGACTTAGCCCAGTGGTTTGTCTTTGCTATTTTGCCTATTTTACAGCAGCACTTCTTTAGTATAAAGGGTTTTTTAGTAACAATATGGTTCTATAATGAATCAGGGCAACTCAAAGCAACTCAATAAACCATCTAGATGCTTAAATATCTGGTACAATCCATGGTTGTTAACTAACAAATTAAAGGAATGATCCACATGCCATTTATATATATGTTTATATATATATTTTATATATATTTTATATGTTATATATGTAAACAAACATACAAATTAACACAATAGACGATAATGCAGTTATCGTGAGATAATAGTAGTAAGGCATGTTTGTGATTACTGGAGGCTAAAACAGACAAAAGATAGACAGAAAACCTTAATAATAATAATAATAATAATATTAATAATATTAATAATATATATATATATATATATATATATTTGTATATATATATATATATATATATAGATATATATATTTTTTCTGTCTGTGTTTTGTCTGTTTTTGCCTCCAGTAATCACAAACATGCCTTACTACTATTATCTCACGATAACTGCATTATCGTCTATTGTGTTAATTTGTATGTTTGTTTACATATATAACAGTATACAGTGCTTTAGCCAGTCATACAATGACCAATCAGTGCTCTGATAACTCCAATCAGAGACTCCATACACACAGTGGGATTTCTCACTACTTTAATTAAAATAAAAGGGTATAAATGCTTTGTTATGCTATTATATTACCATTATATCAGTGTTTGGCATTTAATGCCAATAGTCTTAAAATGACACATTGCAATCATTTCTGAGAGGATTTATTATAAGAGTATAACCCTATTTTTATTTTATAAACATCTATAAATCAACATGAAAGATGCTGGATGATGGTAGTGGCCCGTAACGCCTTTATCAGTACACTCATTAATAATAATTCATTACAAAAACCAATATCACTATATGACTACGCTAGAAAATTTGATGTGAAAAGATAATTTTGCTCCATTTATCATAAAGTATTAAAACAACATGAAGTTTTTTTTTATTTCATATTGTGCTGATATCTCTTTTTTTACGCTGCAGAAAACATGGATGGAGTTGAATTGTGGTTTAAAAAAAGAAGTTGAAATGGTTTAAATCTGAACAATAACACAAGTATTCCTAAAAAGAGGTGAAAACTGAATTAAATGTTGAAAAAACAAAACAGATTTCGGACCACTTCTCCTTTTTTATTTTAAAATATTCAAACACAACATGAATAACATAAATAAAGATGAAGGAGATAGAAATAATGAAAATAATGAAAATAAATGAAATGACATGGTGTTTCATGGTTTTATTGCGACAGCTGAAATGTATTTATACAGCTCTGGAAAAAATAAGAAACCAGTTAAAAATGATGAGTTTCTTTTATTTTTACCAAATTAAAAACCTCTGGAATATAATCAAGAGGAATTAATCAATCCAAGCTAAACGGCTTGAATTTGTGCACCAGGAGTGAGTAGCATTAAGTTATTCAAAAGCAGTGTGTAAGACTGGTGGAGGAGAACATGATGCCAAGATGCATGAAAAAAACTGTGATTAAAAACCACCAGGGTTATTCCAATAAATATTGATTTCTGAACTCTAAATATATTCTATTTGGAATTTGGGAGAAACTGATTCAGAAATTAAAGTGGTCTCAAGATTTTTTCCAGTGCTGTATATATATATATATAAATATATATATATGTATATATATGCGGCGCTCCCGTCCTGCGAGTGACCTTGAGATGTCCTTTAGTGCCCTGTGGCAGGTGAGTTTATTGGCTAGTGGCGGGGGGGCCGGAGCGCGCGGCGGGGCTGAGCTGGCGATAGCTAGCGGTGAAGGCTCGCCTCCTGCTGCCTCCGCTGCTGCTGTCTTTTCCTGGGGTGCAAAATGTAGATCAGAGAAATGTGCAGTTTGTGCACAGTCTCAGGAGAGGCTGCCACTCAAATCCAAACGTCTGTATGAATACCAAAACACACGGGCGGAGGGAGGGAGGGAGGGAGAGAGCGAGAGACGGAGAGAGAGAGAGAGAGAGAGAGAGGAGGGCGTGAGAGACAAAGAAAGACGAGAGAGAGAGAGAGAGAAAGAGAGAGAGCGTGCGGAGAGGAAAAGAGAACAGCAGGCAGAAATAAAGGAAATATTCTGTCCACATGCCTGGATGAACCCTGAATGATAATCAGCCTTTATGAGTGTTTCCTGTGCCTGTGTTGAGCAGCGCTGGAATATGGATTTGGTGAGGCGGCAGTAGGTGTGAAACGGAGAACAGAACCCTTTTTTGGAAAGGGGTACTCTGTGTGAGTGTGTGTGTGTGAGTGTGTATAGTGTGTGTGTGTGTGTAAAATGTGTGTGTGTGTGCGCGAGTGTATCCAGCTGATTATCGCCTGTCTGTGCGTGGCACTTTGAATTTGCGCCAGAGGAATTAGGCTTGTGCTTGTGAAGCCTTCTCCCTTAAGAGCACACACACACATACACACATACACACACACACATAGACATACACACACACACACACACACACACACTCCCTCTCCCCCCCTTCGCCTCAGCTCAGCTATCTGCATGGAGAATGGAGATGAATAAATGAGAGAAATCACTGTGGAAGCCCATTAAAATTTTAACCAAAACGTTTTGTTGGTATTCATGTATATTTAGCGGCGGCACACACACACACACACACGCACACACACAAAAAAAATAATAAAAAAAGACGGCTACTTAAAAAAGAAAGCACATAATCGAGACAATGCTCGCTGGCAGATTGTGTTTGAATAGACGTGCCTTATTAACCTTTGCTTACCTACCATAATTTGCCGCCCAAAAGATGTCAAGACTTCCGAAATTACCCCACTTAATTCCATGTCAAAGGAAGTTCATTAGGTAATGAAAAGCTATAAAAGCCATCAAGTCATCTGTCGCCATTAAGAGCCCCTTAATGCAGCCCAATCTACAGTAATATCATGCTGCTGCCTTATTTTAGCGGTCTATAGGCGATTTATAGGCATCAACCGTGCACTGTGCAGCTTGATTTAGGGCGTGTCAGTGTGTCTTTGCTATCGTAATGACAGGAAAAGTATTCCTTTCACTGCTTGAAGCGTGCAAAATGCATATATATATATTTTTTTTTTAAAGAAGCAATTCCACTCTGATTCGGGCGGATTGATATATTAACAGCGCAGCGCTTTTGTGCACTTCTCAGCAAGGAAGACTAAGCTAACTTGCTGGTTTATTGTTAATGTAAAATTAATATAGAAGTTGGGTTTGTGCACTGCTGTGTGTCTATGTGTGCGTGTAACAATTCAGTGCTGCCAATATAGCAATGAACTTCTGACTGTTGACATCTGTCTAGGTTGTGTTCAGTCAGTGGCGCACCTGTGTTTTCTGCTGCCAATATAGCAATAAGCCAGAAATGTATCTGGACACACCTCGTTTCCAGTCCAACATGTATATATAGCGCAGACATATAGGCGCAGACAAATTCACAAGCACCATTGCTATCTGTTGACTTGGTGTAAGATAGCAATGAGCATCGCAACGCAGCTTGCACAGGGTGTAAGATGTTCTGTAGTGCATTTTTTCTCAATAGTAACTTTAAAAAGCATTCTCTGATAGCTTATATATGGATACAGACGAAACAAAGCAGTACCACTGGAAATTATGGTGCCAGTGCAGCTACATTCTAGGCGTAAGATTGTTGAAAAAGAAGTAAGTGCAGATGTTTAAGCATTGCAAATTGAGTTTCATGCATTCTGGCCTTCAAAAATGTGTCACAATGCATGTCATAATGCAACTTAACCACTAACTGCAACCACTAGTCCACTGTCATGGCTGTAACCCTATCCTGTTTACAGGTGCCATGATTGGTCCTCAAATCAAAGAGTGTTTTAACCGCCACAGTAATGTAAGCACTTTCGTTGTACGCTATATTACATAAGAACATCACCATGACTGCCTCCACCTTCTCCATGTTTGACCACCGACTGGATGACCTACTTAATATTCATGCCAACATATGTGGTGGTTACTCTAAATCTAAAACTGTTGTATTTATTTTTGTACATTTCTTAATTCTAATCGAGGCTTTAGAAATCTGTTTCGAAGGACAAATCGAAGGACTCTAGAAATGCAACCTATGTTTGGATACATTTTGAGGGAGGTCGCAACTGATGTATCCTTCCAAGTCCTCTATTACCCAGTTAAGGTTTTTTTTTTACAAATATGAACTTTCTTGTTATGTGACCATGCAGCTTTGAATGAAGAATAGGATATTGGTGCATAGGACGTGTAAAAATGTGTTTTATCCATTAAATGTACCACCATTATTATTTTAGGGTTGATCCTAATTATAATATTAATCCTGATTGTGACAAAAAAATGGAATAAGTCATGTAGAGAATGGAGAAAAACGCTTTTTTCCTATTTTAAAATCAGCACACAGTCCAAATACGATGACACAAATCCAATTCATCCAATTGAAACAGCTCTACAGCACTGGAGAATAAAAACTAAAACTGACGTTATTATAATTCAGTGTGGGAAGCAGATGCAATGTGTCTTCTCTGCTTCACTAAGTACTGCAGAAGTGATTGAGCTGAAAATATTTAAATATATTTTAAAATAAATCCCTTTATTTAACAATGTGTAATAAAATGTAATATCACAGCGGGCCTGTTGCTGTTAGGGACAGATCCAGACCTGTATTGAAGATGGCGGATGCGTAGGCATGCGTTTAAAGCATCATCTCCTGCCTGTCCTCCTTGGTCAGCCTGTTCTCGTTGGCCACATGTCCAATCCATGAGCTGATTTATATCTGCTGCGTCTCTGAGGATCTGATCCTGTGTCAGTCATGACGTCCGTCTCACAGTCTTTGCTTGTGTGTTCGGATCACTGAGATGGGTGTGGTGCGATGCTGTTGTTTTAAAGGCATACACACTCTAATGTAAAATAAATCAGGGCATCATTATAGATATATCATTATAGATTATAGAAATGTGCTGATTTGCATAATGTGAGTCAACACATCATAGAGATGGCCACACCCAGTAAAACAGGGTCTGTGTGATAAACTGTACACTAGCTATGTGAAAAATAGTGCACCAACATTAAAATAGTGAGCTGCACTACAAAAGATCTTTAGATTAAATTACAAAAACTGACATTATACATTTCTAATATATTTTCTGAATCAGTTTCTCTGATTTAGCTATTTTTAGGTATATGTATATTTAGGTATATGTACATTTCTCCCAAATTTCAAATAAAAATATTGTCATTTAGAGCATTTATTTGCAGAAAATGAGAAATGGCTGAAATGCAAAGAAAACAAGTTCATATTCATAAAGTTTTAAGAGTTCAGAAATCAATATTTGGTGGATATTTGTTCATGCATCTCTTGCATCTTGGCATCATGTTCTCCTCCACCAGTCTTACACACTGCTTTTGGATAACTTTATGCTTTACACTCCTGGTGCAAAAATTCAAGCAGTTCAGCTTGGTTTAATGGCTTGTGATCATCCATCTTCCTCATGATTATATACATATTGCACCTTAAAACAGGGATTTTCACCAGATCTGAACAAAAGTCAATAATCTAATATAGTATTTATGTAGTATAATAAAAATCATTGCTAAGAAATAATCTGCATCTAATTCTAAATTACATTAAAAATGAGAATGGTGTGATTTTTTACTGAGCAGCAAAAAAGATGTATTTAAAAAAATATGTTTTAAAGATTGCACATCCTGTGCATGTATACTGCAGTAATGATGCTAAAACAATGTAAAAATGACATAAACTAACATTACATTTTCTAAGATAATAAATATAAATATATATAGAGAGATATTTGCAGCAGATTTTAATAAAAATAGATTTAAAAAATAGAAAAATCAATTATGTATTGTATGTAGTATAATGAATTAATTAAAAAAAACAATAATAATCTGCCTTAAACTCTAAATGTCATTAAAAATGAGAATAGTGTGAATGTGCCTTTTAGTTTGTGTCACATCTTGGCCTCGTCTCGTGTCTCTGTGTGTCTTCCCCACGTGACCTGTGCTCCCCTGTGTCTCCTGTCTCAGTACTTTTCCATGTGTGTCTCATTTGTAGCTCCGCCCCTTCCCCAGGTGTTTCCAATTCTAGTGTGTTTGTGTTACTATAAATAGCCCTCCTCTGCCACCTTGTCCTCCGTCGGTCTTTGCACTAACCCCTGTTGTTTGTCGTACCTCTGTTTCTTGTGTTCATTCCTGCGCTCCTTGGTTTCCTGCTCTGTGTTTATCCCGTCTTGTTTTAGTTCCTTGTTTGTCTTGTTTATTCCTGGTTATTGTCTCTGCTTTGTTTAGTTCATAGTCTTGTTTCATTCATTTGTTTTCCTTGTATAGCCTCCCTCTTTGTTTGTAATTGATATTTATCTTGCTTATTCTCGTGCTCCTTAGTTCCCTCCTTAGTGTATATCTTTGTATATCTTTTGTTTATCCTTTGTTATTTTTAAGTTCCCTGTGTTTTCCCTAGTTTATTCCCTTGCCCTGTTTTAGTTCATCCTGCCTAGTTTTATAGTACCTCTTGTTTGTTTATGTTAGTTTTATATCACGTTGGTTTTCTTATTCATTTCTTTGTTCTGTGTTTACCCGTCTATTTGTTTACTTGTTATTTATTTATTAAATTATTGTTTATTGATTTCACCCTACCTGCACTTGCGTCCGCCTCCTCGTCTCCCTGCCTGGGTCACTTCGTGACAGTTTGACAGTTGTGCAATGAGTGGCACACCCTTAACATGCGTATACTGCAGTAATGATGCTGAAAGAATATACTGTACAAAATTAAAAGCTATAACATTGAATGTATAGTATATCTATTATGAATAGATATTATCGTTATTACCAATACAATTACAAACTATTCATATGTCAAATAATTTAAGCTCTTCTGACTAATAAAAAAACACAGTGATTATTATTTTAAAAGTTTTTTTTTGTACATTACAAAATGAAAATATACTTTATTTAGACGTATATTCATAAATAATTCAAAACTAACTTGATTTCTCTTAAAAGAGATAGATATAGATATTCATTGGAAGGGCTCAATTAGAATTAGGCTAAATTATTATTTATAGTACGTATGTAATAAGAAATAGCTATTAAATAGTTATTATTATATATTATTATATAAAACACTAGAATCACTTTTTTTTAGCTTGCATGCATTTGGTCTAATATCTACAGTTAAACACTGCATGCTGTATTAGTTAGATTGAGGCATTGTGGAGATACTCTTGGGTGCTACTCTTTCATGCAGAAGCTCTACAGCGCCACCATCTGAGGCCGTGGGGGAAGAGCAGTGCGGAAAAGGGGGCGTTTTAATAGGCGGCAGCAGCAGCAGCATCCAGCTGCTCTCCTGCAGTGGAAGAGTAGAGCAGTTATGGATGGATGCAGTAGTGACATGGATCCCCTGAGTATGTACAGCCACAGGGAAACAACTTCTTTTTCCTTTAACTTTCTCTTTCTCTCTCTCTCTTTTCTTTCTTTCTTTCTTCCCCCCTTCGTGTCTCTCTCACTTTCTGATAGATGAAGCGGATGGCGCTCTCCTGTGTCAGTCCACTGTCATGTGTAGTCACGCTATGTGGAGAAAAAGAGAGAGAGATAGAGAGAGAGAGAGAGAGAGGGGTGCAAACTCCTCCACCCAGCCATCACACATCCCGGGGCTATTTTCTCACCCCTGCTGCTCGGCCCTGAGAACGCAACGGTCAGTCTCTCTCTCTCTGACACTTTCTCTCTCTTTCCCTCTCTCGCTCGCCCCCATCTCTCCCGCCATCTCCCCGCTGCCCACCTGCGCCCTGGTACTCCTCTGCCTCTTAATATTCAGTCTAGCCACACACTTATTAGCATTGATAGGCAACCTTGGAGCTGGACAACAAAGGAGAACAGCTCTGGAGGAGAGCGGCGTGGCCTGTGTACGAGACGAGCGAGAGAGGAGGAGCGAGAGAGGAGAAGCGAGAGGGTGAGGGGAATCGATACGTGGTCCAGAGAGAAGAAGAAGGAGGAGGATGGACTGTACTGTGCTGGGTGGTCAGCGGATGTTCATTCTGTGACAGGGCCCTGCATATGAGGAGGAGGAGGTGGGGGCGGAGGTGTACTAGGAGGAGGAGGACAAAAAGGTGTAGGTTTACTAGAAGAAGGAGGAGGGGGAAAAGGTGAAGGGGAGGTATAGAAGAAGGAGGATGAGAAGGTGGAGATATACTAGGAGTAGGAGGAGGAGTTAAAGGTATACTACAAGGAGGAGGGTGAAGGTAAACTAGAATAAGAAGAGGAGGAAAAGTTGGAGGCAGAGGAATACTAGGATGAGGAGGATAAGGAAGAAGTAAAAGTGTACTAGGAGGAGGTGGAGGTGGACGTATACTAGGATAAGGAGAAGGGGGAGGTGAAGGTATACTAAGAGAAGGAGGAGAAGGTGGAGGTATACTAGGAGGAGGAGGACAAGGAGCAAAAGGTGGAGGAAGAGGTATACTAGGAAGAGAAGGAGAAGTAGGTGAGGGCACAGGTATACTAGGAGGAGGATGAGGAGGAGGTGAAGTTATACTAGGAGGAGGAGGTGAAGGTAAATTAGAGTAGGAAGAGGAGGAAAAGTTGGAGGCAGAGGTATACTAGTATGAGGAGGATAAGGAAGAAGTGAAGGTGTACTAGGAGGAGGAGGAGGTATATTAGGATAAGGAGAAGGGGGAGGTGAAGGTATATTAAGAGGAGGAGAAGGTAAAGGTATACTAGGAGGAGGAGGAGAAGGTGGTTATATACTAGGAGGAGAATAGGGAGGTGAAGGTATACTAGAAGGAGGAGGCGGAGGTATACTAGGAGAAGGAGGAGAAGAAGGAGGAGTTATACTAAGAGGATGAGGAGGAGGTGAAAGTATACGAGGAGGAGGAAAATGAGGATAAGGTGGGGATATACTAGGAGGAGTAGAAGATGAAGGTAGACTAGGAGGAGGAGGAGGAAAAGAAAGACGTATACTAGCAGGAGGAGGTATACTTGAAGGAGGAGGTGAATGATTACTACCAGGAGGAGGAGGAGGAAAAGGTGGAGGTGGAGGTATACTAGTAGGAGGAGGAGATTGTGGAGGTATACTAGGATGTCTCTCACTAGAGGTGTGCCATAAATCATAATCAGTAACATCATTATGATTTTAAAGCAATATAAAAATCAATATAATCCATCATAATAGCACTATTAGGCCCATCACAATAACAACTGTTTTTGTTTAGACACTGTATTGTCCCAGTATTATTAGCAATAAATAATAATATTCTCATTATAAGACTAATAAAAAAATATTGTTATATATTGATGTTATATTTTGAATTATCAAATTAATTATCAAGACGTTTACCTGTGAAGACTGGTGTCAGACAGTGGCTTATTTTGTGTTGTGTTTGAATGCAGCCCACTAGAGAGCAGTGTTGTATTTTATCTTTAGATCCCACTCCTCTGACTGGATCAAAGCTAGTTTCATTCATATTATGGTGTGTTTTTATACTGAGCGTTTTCTTACAATTATATTTTTAAAAAACGCAATTTAATGTCTTGCTTAAAGTATTACAATGTATTGCAATATATTGAGCTCCCATTTCTCATTGCCAAGAAAAACATAAATGTCAGCTAAAATTCTTGAGGTCATGTCCATGTATTGTGCAATAAATCGATACCATAATTATCGTGACAGTCTTTAAAGCAATATAATACGTAGTTGTGTTAATATTGATTGTGACACTTGATGGGATAATTTTGTATAATTGTTATAAATGTTTGCAGTTTATATGCTGCACTAAATATATCCTGAACTTTAGTATTGTGGTAAAAATGATTGTTAAATTACTTTAATTTTTATGATACATTATTATACTTTTTTATACAACGAGTTTGTTGAGATAAAGAGTTAAAGATTGTCGTCTACAAAACATTACTAAAGCAATTCTATTGTTTTGTTGTATTTTTGAGAATATCTTGATCATATCAAACAATTCTCTAAAATATTGTGATATTGTGACTTTAGGGCCTTATTGCCAACCCCTAGCTAATTGCCCTTACTACTCTCTCTTTACACACACACACACACAAACACCTATATATGTATAGATATATTATATATTATATTATATAAAGAAAGATAGGTATGCTAAGGCACGCTAATATACGAACGGCAGGCGGACAGACCCTTCGCTGGGAATCTCTTTCTCTCTCTTTCTGTCTCTCTTTTTAATTAGCATTTTGATTGCATGTTAAAGCCCACACACACACACACTTACACACACACACTTGTACACACAAACAGTCAAACAGTCAAACATTTGCCTGCAAAATGAATAATGCTGCCCACATTTTGGATGCAAATAGCCGTAGCTGTAGAATTCCCTAAGCAGTGGAGGAGGACACCATTTTAAAACGCGCTCAGATGCTGGAAACACTGGGGGTTTATGGGAAGTCGCGTGATCCTGTTTCGAAAAAATGCGCGCAAGCATTCTGGCACCATCAGGCACCAGCGACGCTGCAGGGAAGTGAGTAGTGCTACTTTAATAATATACTTACGCCATAAAAACAGGTGCAGAGTTTGTGCGCACTTTAGTGTATCGTCTACATATAATCTAGAGGAGTAGGGCGTTTTCAAAGCACTTTGGTCAGCTTTGTCCCTTTCTCTCTTTTTCTCTCTCTCTCTCCATCCCTTTCTCTCTCACTCCATTTATTGCTCTCTCGCTCTCTCGCCCGCTCACTCCCTCTCCCTTGTGGGGTGAGTTTGTTTCTGGCAGGCACAGTCTCCCACTAGCCTGGTGACAGTCGGGAGAGGCAGGCTCTGAGCCTTTAGTCAACAATGGATTCACACACACCACACACACACACTCTTACACACACTCTTACACACACACTCTTACACACACACATATATATATATATATATATATATATATACACAAATACACAAAGCATGCAGACTGCAGCCTGCTCTATTATTATTACTACTACTACTACACACACCGTCGTATAAAATTCGCACGGCCCAGGATGCTCGCACGTGTTTACACAAAGGAATATATATATATATATATATATATATATATATATATATATATATATATATATATATAGAGAGAGAGAGAGAGAGATATCCGTAGATTTATGCGTAAACACACACTCACACTCGCACACTTACTCAATCGCTTGCTTTCTCGCTCGTTCACTTACTCGCTTACTCAATCGCTTGCTTGCTCGCTCTCCCATACTGAGTCACTCCCACTCATTTACAAACTTATGCTTCAGAATGCACACACACACACTCTCGCACTCACACAGACACACACACACTGCCATGCGGTTATGCAATGCCCTGCGCATCTGCATCTGACCATGCCGGTTCTGCCACCAGCATACCTCTGCACATAATATACACAATAAACCAAAATAAGTGCAAGAAATATGTAAGAGGCGATTCCGAAGCGATCCGTGAACCTGCGTCGCAGACCTCCCAGACCTCGCATGCTCACAAGAAGAATCGGAAACAAAGGCGAGCACTAAAGGCGAGCACTGGAGCACTAATCTAAAGGTGTTCATTAAGATTCTGCACGCCTCCTTGCTCGTAAAACAGGTTTTAAAACCTGCCAACACACACACACACACACCGCAGCCCCTCATCCATCATGCCGCTCCTGCCATGCCTTTCCCCTCCTCGCCTTCTCTTTCTTCCACTTCTTCCGCCTTCCTTATCCTTATCCTCTTCTCTTTACCCTCGTACCACCCTGCTTCCATTCTTTCCCTTAGATTCCCTTCATCAATTCAACCCTTCCTTCCTCACAGCCTAAAATAAATGTGCTTCCCGGTGAAAAGGGAAGGATGTGGGGATGAGGATGTGAGGTGTAGTAGTTAGCTAAGGAGGAGGACTCGATCCGGCGGAATGGAAAGGGATTGAAGCGTAGGGAGGAGAAAGGAGAGAGAGAAGAGGAATTTACATAGAGAAAGAGAGACAGAGAGAGAGAGAAGGAATATAACAGCATGGGGAGAAAGGAAAAGGCAGGAAGGAAGCGGTACACACTCTCGCTCTCTCTCTCTCTGTCTCTCTCTTTCTCTCTAGTGTAATGCAGGCACTGCAGCTGCAAGCAATGAAATACGGCAAGGGCAAAAAACACACACACACACACACTCTCAAATACATTCACACACACATACTCACTCATAGACACACATATGCATACACACATATACATACATATATACATATATAGATCCCAGACCCAAAAATTGCAGCACACTGCAGCAGCATCCTTACCATTTTAAACCCATTCCACTCCATTTGTGAGCCAGCGAGCACAGTTCTCTCTTCCCGCAGCTGTGCCAATGTCCCGTCTCTCTTTCTCTCTTTCTTCCTCTCTTTCTCTTTCTCTCTCTCTCTCTTTCCTTCTGTTCTCAGCTCCCCCTCTCTCTCTGGATGTCTCTCAGCGGTGGCGACGAGGCAGCGTGCGGCCAGCGCTAGAGAGAGTGGGCATTCCTCCTCAGAGCGCAGCTGCTTGTGAATGCACAGGCTTCAGCATGAGCCAAATGCTGCAGCCCCCCGCTCCCCTCGCTCCCTCCTCATTGGTGAGGTCACGAGTGCCCCCCTCCTCCCCCCCGCGCTCTCACTGGCTGCCTGCGCCGCCCGTCATCTGCGGCCCCCCCTCCCAGCCGGCCCACCCCTGTAAAAATTAACACCTTCGCTCTGGCAGGCCTGGCAGACGAGGAGGAGCACTGATGCTGCTGCCGCTGCTGCTGCCGCTGCTGCCTTAGCTAAAGAAAAGCCCCCCCTCCACCTCCTCCCACTCCATCCACCCCACCCACACCACACACCCCTCCATCTCTCCATCCCTTACCCCTTCCTCCCTTCCCCTTTCCGTCCTTCCTGCCTGCCTGCCTGCCTTCCTTCCATACCAGCAAAAGCAATCAATCGCTGCTGAGGTCCGTGCTTGAGTGAGCGCAATGAGAGATTGCACTTACAGGCACTACGCTGATAGGATGCCTGCACAGCACTGGCTACATAAATTAAACACTAATGCATGCACACTAAAAGGCAGGCACTAAAAGGCAGGCACTGATTTTCTTTTTTTTCTGCAGGGTGTTTTTTTTGTACCCCCCCCCCCCCCCCCCCATTTAATACACACTAACACACTCACACAGTCCACCACCCCTCAGTCCTGACTGAAGAAGGCTGAAGAAACGATGATAATTATAAAATTTGCATAATGCTCTGGTAAACATTTATTAAAAGGCCACTCTTGGCCCTGTTGTTTTAGTGTTTTAGAGTATTAACTTCTGTTCTAAATATAAGTAAGTAAGCTGGATGCATGGTCATAAAACACCATTATATAAAATGTATAACTGAAAAATAACATTAAAAAAATAACAATGTTAGAAAAGCTTACTTTCTAGTAATCTCTACTATCTAATCTAGAAAAGCTAAAATCCAACATTGCATTCACATTAATACAATGATATGTCCAAAAATATATACAATATATACAAGCTATATACAATTCTATAATGCGTAAACCACTAAAATACACTAAATTCCCAGCAGGTATTAAGTAGCAGGTGCATATGTTTCATTCAAGTGTCTACAGATTTAAGCTTTTTAATAATAGCTATAATAATTTAATAAAAGCTCATTTAATTTATTCTAGTGTAACATTAAGTCTAAAACAACACATTTAGTGGGGACGGAGGGTGGATTTAACACACACATGGTCTAACATCAGCTTATTGCCACACTAATACTGTACGATCGAGGTTGGAAAAAATAACTTTTCAACATATAATGCAATTATTATTCAAACTATTTTCCTATATTTTTCTTTTGTGTTCAGCAGCAAAAAAATACTATTATTGTTTTAACATAAAGTTAACTTGAATATGACACACAATGACTTGATTTAACACTTGCTCCAGCATAGACCATAGCATAGTATAATAACCACACCTGATTTTTGTGCAACTGGCAACACACACACACACACAAACACACACACACACACACACACACACCTGAGAGAGTAACCCAAGAAAGCCTGCACCAATCAGAAACAAAAAAGACTACCGCTCTTGTCCCTCACCCAAACAGACCAAATTAACACTCACATAGAAAAGCATAGAAATAGCATACAGTAAAATACATACACTAAAATACACTAAATACACAGCAGGTAACAGCAGGTGGGTGCATCAGATACTACTACAGGACTACTACTACTTTGCTGAAGATCCCATTCATTCAAAAATACAGGTATAAGCATATTTACACAATGAAATGAATTAAACAGGACAAAATAAGACATATTAAAGTCTAGGTGTGAATGTATAACTTTTTTTTATCTGTTTCAATTGCTGTTTCAAGGGTAACAATATGTTGCATGTGGAAGGTGCAAGGACTAGACAAAGTAATATAAATCACACGTGTGCTCTAACATCAGCATATAACCATACTATGACTGGAAAAAAATACTTTTCAACATAAAATGCAATTATTATTTAAATAAAAGAATTAAATAAATACTATTGGGCAAATATAAAATATAATTAGTCTCTTCTTATATTTTCTTTTGTGTTGAGCAGCAAAATTACATTGAATTTGACACACAATGGCGATTGCTTACGATTGCTGATGCTGAAACGATATATTGTGCATCCCTAAACCACACCTGTCTTTGTTTTTTTTTTTTTTTTTTTTTTGTATTTTTGTCTTTTACAACTGGCAGCACACACACACACACACTTGAACACACACACAGACACTCTTCTCTACCACTGCTCTACAAGCTAGGTTAGCTACATAGGTTACCTAACTATTCCTAAGCAATAAGATAAGATGCATTAATTCATGCACACCTGAAAGAACAAGCCAAAAAAAAGCCTGTCTGCACCATATAGGCTACTGTCCACGTCCTCATCCCTCATATACAATGAAAAAGAGGCTAAAGACTAGAAATACTAGATTAGAACTGTCTGGCAGCAGTTTTGCATCGGTGCACGGATTGGGGCAGCATGGAGGAGTGGTGTCCTGACCCTGTCCTGCATATTGCAATACATAATATATATCGCAATATTGTTTTTTTTTTGTATTGTTCCAAAACACCTGTTTTAAACCTTTCCTTCATAAAAATAAGTGTTTTTTTCCTAAGGCACAATGATGAGCTTAATGATTAATCTAAATGTACGATATGTATCTTAGCCATGTTTTTCTTTATATAGCAATTGAGAATTTTTTTTTTTAGCCACATCCTGTTCTTAACCCCAAAACAAAGCCCCTCAGGCCACACTACTCACCATGACCATTCTCGTGTCTGAGCTGTACCGAGCAGGGAAACGCGAGGCTCCGTCCACACCTGGCTGTGCTGCTGCTTCTCGTTAGGCAGCCTAAACGACCGAGCTCGCGGACAGTAAAACCGTGCAGCTAACGATAACGAGAGGCAGCGTCTCTCCTTCCCTCTCCGGATCGCGAGAAAAGGCGCAAACGCACGAGGATCAAACCGGTTTAAAGAAAAAAATCAACGCAAAAAAAAATCAACCCAAATTTAAAGGAATAAAACAAAACAAAACGGTCCCAGTCTCGCTCGGATCGGTAAAGCTAGTGCGTGCGTCCCATTTCCTTCAGACCATTTATGGAGCGCAGCCGCGGTCCCGTGCGTAATCTCATTGGCTGAGCGTGGGCACACAGGGCGAGGGCTCCGAGCGCGCGTTTTTACGCACCTGTTTTCAGACAGGCCCCGCCCCCTTCGCCTTGTGATTGGCTGGTGGGTGCTGCACGCTCACACTCAAGTACACAAGCAGCCCACGAAGCAATAAGATAGCACCTCAAAACAGTGAGATAACATCTACACTTTATTATAGCCTATTTAAATAATGACTTAATAATGAGTATCTCAACACAGTGATTTAGTATCTGGAAATATCGACTTAAAATAAAATAAAATAATGACTTTGTATCTCAAAATGGCAACTAAGTATCTTAAAATAATGACTTTGTATATCAAAATAGCAACTTAGTATCTTAAATAATGACTTAATATATTTTAATAATGATTTTGTATCTCAAAATAACAATTAAGTATCTTAAAAGAATTACTTAGTATCTGAAAATAATGACTAAGCATCTCAAAAGTAATGACTTAATAAGTCAAAATAGTAACTAAGTATCTTAAAATAATATTTCAGTACCTTAAAAAATGAGATATTATCTCAAAATAACAAAATAATAATTTAGCAATTTACTTAAAAAACATATGAAAAAAGAAAAACATATGTGCTGGATTTTTTATTTCATTTTAGGTGTCAGGAATGGGCTTTAAACAGTTGTTTGCTTTGGCTTTATATTTTATATATGCTATCTCTGGTGCTGCACGCTCACATTTAAGTACACAAGTAGCCTACACCTCGTATCTGTGCAGTGTGCGATACAAAGCGCTACAGCTCTGGTGCGCTCTGATTGGATGCTGAAAGGATGGTAGCCAATCAAAAAACAAAGGGGGCGGGATTTCCCTGAAAACGGGTGGGCTGCTGCTGCCGCTCGCGCGCCTGGTTGACGCCCCTCTTTGAGCCGTTTTTTTTTTCGCTCGTGGCAGGTGGACCATTTGTATGGTGGTCTATTGTAAAAGCGCGTGCACGAGACCTGAGCGTGTCTGTTTGACCACGCAGCGGCCACGTGCCGTGTGACTATAGTAAAGATCAAGGAGACATAGCCATACCTGTCAAGTTTTGGACTTAAAAATAAGGGAATTTTTCCGCCGCCCCAACAGCCCAACCGGGGTGAACTGCTTACAGACTACAGTTAGACTATCGAAATCTGATAGTCTACCTTTGTTGACACTGAAATGCTGTGGAAATTCTTACATATGTAGCTAATTCTTTTTATACAGCCGAATTGAAAACTCTTTTCTAGATATTTACATAAAATCTTCTCTTTTTTGGCAGGAATGCACTCTCTTATATGATATATATATATATATATATATATATATATATATATATATATATATATATGTATGTATATACGTATATATATATATACACATACGTATATATACGTATATATATATATATATATATATATATATATATATATATATATATATATATATATATATACACACACACACATATATTTATATATATATATATATATATATATATATATATATATATATATATATATATATATATATATATATATATATATATATTTGTATTTATTTATTTATTTATTTTATTATTGTTGTTAAATTGAAGGGTGCACAAATTACCAAAAAGGATATATTCCATAAGTAAATAATAGTCCTAAGGGGCTACACAATTAATAATCTTTCATTAATACTTCTTTCTATTGATCAGTCCAGTCCTAATCAGTTCAGTTAAATTCAGCCCTCTTCACATTTTCTCTCTCTCCAGCTCAAGCATCTCTTCTACCCCTTCTAAATAATACATTACACCACAATACTTGAGATTTAAACAAATTCTAACAAACCCTAAAACTAGCCCTGAACTAATAAAATAGAGTTTGGAAATGAAATAGTTATTGGCTGATCAGGCACATCAGGGCAGGGCATTATATATATGTAGATTTTTCTCAAACCCTGACCATCTATCTAGCTCATTCTAAAGTTAAGCTAACTGAGTCACTAGCTGTATTTTATTAAACACACAGTGGGTTTAATTTATGTTTTGATTCAGAGAAGAGTCTTTTTAAATAGCTATCAGAAACAATCTCATCACAGTTTACATGGTTATTTACCTTTCTCTGTATATCCAGATTAGTTTAAACGTCAGCTGCTCCGACTAGCTGCCTGAACTCACAGCGAGGGAGGGAGGGGGGCGGGGCTTCCCCACACTAAACTGCGCTCCACAAAACCGATTGTCTGTTTCTTCTGAAAGGCGGGACTTTCTCCTTGAACCGGCACCGCGATTGGTTACATAGCGGTCAGTGCCCTGTCGCCTGTGGTCTACATTTTTTTTATTTAATATAATACGGGAAATTTACGGGAAAATCCTAATACGGGAGGACGGCGGGAAAGAGGAGTAAAATACGGTAGTTTCCCGGCCAAAACGGGAGACTTGACAGGTATGGACATAGCATATATATAAAACATTTACATTCTCATTTGCTATATCGTTATTTTGAGACGCTATAGCATCTCATTATTCTGAGATGCTATAGCGTCTCAAAATAATGACTTAGTCTCTCAAAATAATATGATTATAAGTATTACATAACAATGTGATAACATCTAAAAAATTATTAGTATCACAAAACAATGAGATAACATCTCAAAACAATGATTTAGTATCTCGGAATAACGACTTAGTATCTCAAAAAATAAGATCACATCTAAGAAATAACTAGTATCACAAAACAAAGAGATATCATCTCAAAATTTTAATTAGTATCACATCAACAACTCGGAATAACGACTTAGTATCTCGGAATAATGACTTAGTATCTCAAACTTACAACTTGTTACGTCAAAACTATGAAATAGTATCTCAAAATAACGACTTAGTACCTTGAAAAATGAGACATCAAAGCATTTAACTGCTAGTTGATTTTCTATACTCATTCCTTCACAGGACATTACTGCACTTGTTCAAACCTAAAACAGACTAGATTTCTCCTAATAAACAAGAAAAACATACAAAATTAATTAGACTACAAACCAAATAGCAAATAGTACTTTGTATCAAGTGAATTTAATGCTGTTTTATATTGCAAACATAACATAATTTTGTTAACAATTGTTTATGTGAATGTTGATTAAATAATAATACAATTTCGTTTTTTTTTGCTATGCCTGCTTCACATTTGCATTGCCTAAAACTGAAACATATGCCCTTACCAATCACACCTTATCAAAGTATAATAAAATAACTGTATTTTTTAATACAGAGGAAAAATTAACATTGAGCCAAATTCCAGTCAATCCGTTTGCCCTGTCCTCCAAAACAGTCCCAGTGTATAATGTGGTTTCATTAATTGCCCATCCCTGCTGTCGAGAGAAATAAAAAACACAATGGATGCAGGTATTGTGTATAAGCTCTACTATAATTAAAGAGCTTACGGCACATTTGAATACTTTCCTACATTAAAAGTAAAACCATGTAAAACCCATTATCAAAGTAAAACTTTTGATAAAAGTTCCACTTACAAGACTGCGAGGCATTAAACGTGCAACACGCAGCTTGATTAAAGGTGTGCCAGTGTGTCTTTGCTATCATAATAACAGGAAAAGTATGCACAGCTCACCTGCATTGCCAAGATAGCAATGAACGACTGACTGATGACTGTTGGCAAGTGTGCACCTGTTTTTAACGTTGCCAATATATATCAATACACCAGAAATGTTCCTGAACACACCTCACTTCCAGACCACCATGCCCATCAGTGTAGATAATATTTTGACACTTTGCGATTGCTTATTTTAAGAAATCTTACCAAGAAAAATTTGCTTACGCCACTGGCAAATGTTTTTGCTACATATGAGCATATACGTCAGTGTAGTATATGCTTATATGCTTTTTGCAGTAGTTACACTATCCTTTTTGTGCGATTTTCACAAAGAAGAAGGTGATAACAAACATTGCACCGCCTAATTTCCTGTCGCTACAACAACAAAGCAAATAAATGTGACTTTTGACTTCAAGTGGAAATCAAAAGGATCTTTCAACTAGCACATGAATTCAGCATTACATACAGGGTCTAATAGGATAAATACTAAACACAAACATTTGTACTGTTATGGTAATTATTTAAAAGGAAAATATATATATACTTATGTGTATTTATAACACTATTTTTTCTTTTTACAGTTTTTAAAGATTTTAGCTATGTAAACATGTTTTTAATTGTTACACAGTCCTATTTTACAATTATTACGCCACCTTGAGATGCTTTGTGTGCCACTGTTCGAGAAGCGCTGGCCTACAGACTAATTAAAGTGTAAAAATGGCTTTGTCATTCAGGGACTGGATGACACACTGTCCCATGTTACCCTGCGGTCCCATAACACCTGAATGAATGCAGATGCTCCTTTTTTCCCTTTCCGTTCATGTTGTAGACGTCAAACTGTCTATTTATGGCAACTATGACAGATAAGTGAAGGGGAAAAACCCCATAAGGCATCCTCACACATCCCTCTCTCTTTCCCTCTCTCTCTCACTCCCTCTCTCTCTCTCTCTCTCCCTTTTCCTTTTCTATCTCTCTCTCCTCCCCTCTTGCCTTCTTTCTCTCTCTTCTCCTCTCTGTCTCTGTATCTCTCTCCCTCTCACTTTCTCTGCTTCCTCATTTTCCCCATATCTCTCACTCCTCTTTCCCAGTCAGTCTGTCTCTCTCTCTTTCTCCTTTTTTTTCTTTCCTCCCTCTCTCTCTCTCTCCCTTGTGCTTCCTCTCTCTCACTCCTCCTTTCCCTTTTTCCCCCTCTCTGTTTATCTCTCTTTCTCCCTCTATCGCTTTTTCCCTTTATTGTTCTTTCCTTCACTCATTGCATCTTTTACTCTTTCCCTCTCTCTCTTTTTCTCCCTCTATTGCTCTTTCCCTCTATCTCACTCCTTTCATTCTCTCGTCCTCTATCGCTCATTCTTTCCCTCACTGTATCTGTTTTTCTGTCCCTCTCTCTCCCTCACTCCTCTCTCTCTCTCGCTATCTCTCTTTCTCTCTCCCCCTGTCGCTCTTTCTCTCTCTCACTGTATCTCCTTTTCTTTCCCTCTCGCTCACAGTCCCTCTATCACTCCTCTTTTCCCTCTCTCTCTTTTTATTTCACTCCTCCTTTCTCTCTCTCTATCCCTCTCTTCGTTGTCGCTGTTGTTCGCAGCTGCACGCGACCTGCATGGCTAATGAGCGCGAGCCGCCTCCTGCCCTTACAGACGCACGTGGGTAGTGTTATGTGTGCGCATGCGCATAAGGGGTGAGCGCGCGGGAGGGAGAGTGGCGGGAAAGTCCGCTATTGTAATGGAGACAGTTTTAGGGAAAGGCTGATTAAGAGTTAACTTTATGTTTTTTTCTTTAACCGCAGTAACGAAACTCCACAGAGCTTTTGGTAAGTCTGTAAATGAATAAAAACACCCCTATATCCTACATTATGTTATTATTGTATATATTAAGGTACACTTATGTGTTTTATGTGAGTTTTTAACCTACATTTACACTATAAGCTAAACTAGCTATCGCTAACTAACCTAGTTGCCTTTTTATATTAGCCTAGCTAATCTACCGTTTCCTCAACATCCTTGTAATAAAACAGTGTTTAGAATAAGTTATATTAAGGCTAATATACCGTACCAGTACATAGTTTGGACACACCTCCTCTCATTTAATCCGTTTTCTTTATTTTTATGTTTTTTACATTGTAAATTTAGAATTAAAGACTATATTAAAGCTAACAGGAACACTAGTAGATTTAAACTCACGTTAACGTATCATTATAAAAATCCAAATACAAACCAGGATATGTTTTATACTTTAGATTATTCTAAGTAGCACAATTGGTATTTTAATCTCAGTATTTTCATGTCTCAGAGTCACCTGGAATAGTTTATCTTCAAGACGCTTAGTCTTGAAGGAGTTCCTGGAGGTTCTGAACAATAATTTCTGCTTTTCCTTTACTCTGTGAAGCAGTTTTTGAATAGATAGAAATAATATTCTATATATTATTATATATAATATTCAGTTCGAGATATATAGAGATCTATAATTATCATACCTTTCACACCCCACATCCATTACACTGGACATCATTTATATGATCATGTATCATGAACCAGCCATTGAACAAGTTTATAAACTAATGAAACAGTAACATGGCCCCGCCCACTGCACTAGAAAGCATTAGTGCTTGTACTTAGTAACTGCTAATTTTTACTAATTTAATGCAATTTAGAGATGGTGTTTAGGGATGGTTTATGAAATAAAAATGGTCAACTATTAAATATTTTAGTTAATTGGATTTATTGTCTATATAGATTTTATAGTAGAATAATAGAGTCTTCTTTTCTGTGCATTACAGATGGAAAACTGCATTCTTACACTTTTTCCACCTCTGGAGACAATTTAGGTCTGAATGGGTTAATAAGTTAACATTTTGTATCACATTTATTTAAACATACAATAGTAGTATTTCTTGAGTTTATTCTGATAATAAAAACGTTAAAATTATGAACTTTAATTATTTTTTCAAATATTTATATTATATTAAATGTAGAAAGCCCATATTTAATTATAAGAACAGGCAGATTATAAAACAGATTGAACATTCAGAACACTGTATTTTTTTTTTATAATTTATTTGACTATGGTTTAGATATATAAAACTAAAGCTTAAACCTACAAAATCTGCTGTACCTGCTCTGTACCTGCAGAAACAAAGTGTGACGTCCCCTGGTGCTTCTCAGGCAGCTTGATGAGAATGAGTGTTGGCATGACGGTCCAGCAGCCGTGTTAAATATGAAACAGATTTCTCTGTGGACACACAAGCCTCCCACACGTGTTCCTGACCTTGGGAACCTCAAACTTTGTGAAGATTCTCAGGCTAGTGCTGCACAGGTATCTGAGTTGCATTGCATAACATAATACTGAATACTGAATTAAAATAATGGTGCTTGCAAATTGCAGTGAATTAAGAAGCTCTTTTACTTTTGTGCAAGTAGAAATATAAATAGAGGAGTTGTGTTTTTTATTTTACTGAGGTAATTTAAAACACTTTGCATACTTTGTGGGCATCCCAGCTGTGTATTAATTAGGCGTCATAGTTAAATATTGTACTTATTATCTGGTGATTTTAGACTGCAGTTACGATAGACACTATTAAGCTTTTCACAATAAGAATTATAATTTTTTGTAAATTATATATTATCCCAGAAATTATTGCAATAAACAATACTATTGTCATTTTAAGACCAATAAATGCCACTGATATAACAATTATAGAATTATACCTTTTATACAAACTTCTCTTTTCTTCACCTATTGCAGTCTATCCACACTGTGTGTATTGAGTCACAGTTATTGAAGCACTGATTCAATTTAGCAGGATTGGCTTATATACTTTTCACTGTTATATATGTGAACAAACATACAAATAAACACAATAGGCCATATTCTCATTATAAAAAAAATATTGAGCTAATATCCATATATTGTACGATAAGTCGATCATGTAATTAAATTGCAATTATTGTGAAAGGCCTATAATATGTCTATCATATTCTATAACAAGGGGTTCCCAACTGTTCTCAGCCCGTGACCCACATTTTCTCAAGGTCATTAAGTTGCGACTCACTTTTATATAATACAAACCAAAAAAAAACATTTTATTTTTGAAAAATTAGCCTATAAAAACACATTTAAACATGCATACTCATGCAAAGTGAATTTAAAAGCAATTTCTAAGAAAGTGAGAAGGAACATGACAATAAAATGAAATATTAAAACTGCCCAAAAATAAATAAGGCCACACAGTTAGATATTTCACTTCTTTGCATTTTATCTCTGCATTCAGAGTACATTAATAAAAAAACTCTCCCTGTCTCTTTTCCTTACCTATATAAAAGACAAGCACAATGTCAGATAAGCAATAATTATAAAAAAAAAAAACAATACTGTATTTACTTTTTACAAGATGTCCACGACCCACCCAGAACGTGTCTGCAACCCACTTTTGGGTTGAGAATCACTGTTCCATAGTATGTCTAATAAATCAAGTGCTGCATTATTATGTAAAACACAATAACGACCTGGCAATTGTCGGTCACTGCTTTTGAAAAAAATTAGAACATGCATTTATTAATTAATCCATATATACTAAAAGTCTGTACTAAAAAAATATGTATATTTTGTATATGAAAAATATGTAAAAGTTTTGAAACTATGAATTGTGGTTAAATATATAAATATTAATGACTATAAAATGGTATGTATACTTATAAAAATGCATCACACACTCACACACACACTCACATTTCCGAAATTCCATTATTGCGATTGTTATGCACTTGTGCTTGTGTTGTTTAGGAAAGTTCTTTGGCATGCAGGCTGATTTCCACAAGTGTGAATTAATGTGCTTTACTTTTCCAGCCGCTGCAATGCATTTTGATACAAAATGCATCACTCATCTGCCTCCCAACAACACATTAATTCAGATCACTACCAAACAGAGACAGAGAGAAAGAGAGAGAGAGAGAGGATGATAGAAAGAGGGAAAAAAATTGATAGAAAGAAAGAGAGAGAGAGAGAACCTGCTTTTGGCTTCATTCACATGAAGGTTTGATTCAATTATACGAGGGCCCCTCTCATCGCAGCGCAGACAAACTTGAGTTAGTCCATTAACCTCTGTGTGAGTTCACCAATCTGCAGTCTGCCAGCCACTGATGGGAGCTATCATAGCGCCTCTCCACTGCCTCCAAACTCTGCAGCGCTGTTAACCCAAAGCAGAGCGAGCACGGGCGCTCTCCACTTCTCGGTGCGTGCTGAGTAGCCTGCTAATGACTGCTACCGGTGCTCAGCGGCCTGCTGGAGAGAGGAGCCGGCTATAGAAATGGATGCTCTTGGCGCTGTCCCTGCTCTCTCTGCGATGGAGGGATGGATTGAGGAAAGCTAGGTGCACTGAATTAAAAGAGTAGCATTCCTCACTCTCTCTCTCTTTCTCTCTCTCTCTCTCTTTCTCTCTATCTCTCCTCTTCACCTATGACCCCTCTTCGCCAAGTGCCGCAGCAGCTCTTCAGAACAGTGCCTGTGAAATATTTATGAGGCGTGAGAGTCTACGGCAAAGTCTTGTTCAAGACACCAACAGGAACAGTAAAAAGGAGGGTTTCAGGCACTGTGTAGATTTAGGGAGCTGATATTATTGTATGGTTGGAGGTTTACAGTGCCAACATTTTCTATATAGTATTGCTGCTGTAATGAAACCCAAGCTAAAACCATTTGCCTATTTGTCACAATGATCTACACACAAAGGTGTGAAAAGTATCTCCATTAATTACTCTGTAGGTAGAAGTATAGAAGTTACTAGAGTTCAAAATACTTCTGTAGAAGTTGAAGAAGTATCAACTCAAGCTTTTTACTCTTATAGTAAAAGTACTGGATTCAAAATAATGTAAAGTATAAAAGTAAAAGTAATATAATATAAGGGGAAAAAATAAAGCCATTAAGAGCTTAAGCAAAAGCTTAGGCCACCCCCACAGAGTCCTATAGTGCACTGACTCAACCCCCAAACACATATTTCTAAAAGCCATAATGACAATAATGTTATATATAAAATGTTAATGTTGATAAATTTGGGATGCACTAATCAGATTCACTCTAAATGGAGATATTTATCTGGATAGGGTTTTTTATTGAATGATGAGAAGCCAGAATGAAAACAAGCTGAAATTAAACAGAAGTAACAAGGCTTTTTTTTTATTTAAGGAGTCTACTCCAGCAAAGTAGAGAGAACCAACATTCTTTTTAAGTTATTTGTACTTTGTTACTTGACACCTCATACCTGTTCTGTGCCATGTTTCTCTTCTACCCCTATATATTGCAAAACCAGCCTGAAAAACACTCCTACAGACCTCTAAACTCTTGCAGAATACAGTACTTACAAAATTACAGTAACATGAATCCACATTCCTATTCAAAATACATAAGTGAGTATTTTACATGGTTTGTACTGTAAATTACTAAAGTCTTTTTACCCAATCTAATCTAACTTCATTTTAATGATAAAAAAATATATATTACACCAAAGTATAAAGAATATGTTCCTCTTTTTCTAGTGCGTTTTATGCACATATTTATTTAATTTGCACTCAAATTCAATGTAAAATGATTCTACCCACAGCTTTGCTTTGCAGTGCCAAATTAGCTCTGTTGTAGAACCAGTACTGCCTATTAGTCACTGCACTACACTACGCCCACCATATCACATTACCACATCACACACCACCAGACAAGAGACTTTTGCTATGTGTGTGTATATATATATGGAATATATACATTTATATTCTGTATATATATATATATATATATATATATATATATATATATATATATATATATATATATATATATATACAAAAAGAATATTCCAATATCTTGTAGATATTGGTGAATTTATGTAAGGATCTTATCTCAACAATGAGAGATGCTGGATGTCTGGATGTTTACCACCTCATCTCATCCCCAGCTCCTCATCTCAGTGCTGGGGGCTTTATATACCCTTCTATAGCATTATGCTTAGTATTAATAGATTCAGAGACACTTGTTCTATTGACGGTACTTCTCTACAGGGAGTAGACAAGCTGTGTTTTTGACAAAACCTAAAATTGTCAGTTCTTTGTACTGCACATTTTTAAATGTTTAGTTTTTTTTGCATGCACAGTATTTATTTAGTTAAATAATAAAACATATTTCATCAACACAAGTAACTACCAGCACAATTAAAACACAGATAAAGACGGAATCGTGTTGACGTAGCGCATTTCAATCATTAGCAAATCCAACATACAGAGACCTAAGACACAAAAACTGCACCCATTTTTTTTTTTGTGGAGAAATCATGCAGTCTGAGTCATTTCTTTGAATTACTTTGATTCCTCCACAGTATTGACTGAACTGCAATAGCATGCACTTGAGGCAGGCGATACGTAAGCCGAAGCCGGCGAAGGAAGGCGTCCAGTATGAATCATGCGGGCAGTGTGTTCCTCTCTCTGCGTGTGTTTGACCAGTGGCAGAGCGAGGACAGATGGAGGAAGATGGTCTGAGGGATTAGGATGGCATGCAGTCCATGCTGGAGGCTCCGGCTTCAGAACATGGAGGCTCTGGGAAGGAAGCTGCGACTTGAGTGGTCCCTGCCATCTACCGCAAAAGGTTAGGGTGTGTGCGTGTGTGTGTGCACACATGCTCATGCATTTCTGCACTGCAAAATTATAAATTAAAGTTATACTCATTTATTCGTCATGCATATAAAGTGCATCACATTTACAAATTTATAAATGCACACAAACTAATGGAGCGTTTTTTTTTTTTAGTCTCCAACTGACTCCGATTGGTTTGCTGGCCTTGTGGTTTTGCGTGATTGGCTCTACTATAATCAGGTATAGTGTGCGTCTGCTGCACGATTCATCCCACCACAAGCTGAACAGCCTTAAAACAGGCCAGCTAATGTAAATGACATCATTTATCAGCTGTCAAAAAGCCATTAAAGCAGAAGGGGCCTGCAAATTGAGTGATGAGCTAACGAGCTGGCTAATTGATTTATTTACATCCTGCAAAAATGGCCTTTTATGTGCAGCTCTAAAGTAGATGACTTTAAAACTATATACTATGTTTCCCATTGTTTTTTTTTTAATGAGGCCTATTCTGCTTTAGCTATAGAGATAAATCTTTTTGAAACCTTTTGATTTAGCTTGCTTAAATATAATAATATTCATAATAATAATAATAATAATAATAATAATAATAATAATAATAATAATAATATTAAGATAGTTATCTGCTTATCTACTTTACTTTAATATGGATATTATATTCTCTGTGAAGAAGGGACTGTTTTGATCTGCTGTTTGAGCCACGGCTGAACATTGTCACTTAGTGATTGTCCGCTTGCACAGTCAAACACACACACACACACACACACACAGGCAACCACACAGCATGGCCACCTCTCTTTCTATCTCTCTCTCTCTCTTTTCCCTCTTTCTCTCTCTTGCTCTCTCTCTGCTCTTTTGTTTCTGGAGTACCTCTGATCCTCACCAGCCACTGAGCTCCAATTAAAGCATCCCAGCACACACACGCACACACGCACACACACACACACACACACACACACACACACACACACACACACACACACACACACACACACACACACGCACGCAGACACACTCCTGGCCCCTGCCTCCTCTCACACTGCCTCATTTCAGTCCTCAATCTGACTAATTACATTGAACCCTGCCTGCCCCATCCTGCCCGGCTACACACACACACACACACACACACAAACACAAATTCATGTACACACATACACACTTTTACAAATACACACAAACCTTTACAAATACACACACTCATATTCACACTCACACACTCACACACACACACACACACACACACACACACACACACACACACACACACACACACACACACACACACAAACACAAATTCATGTACACACATACACACTTTTACAAATACACACAAACCTTTACAAATACACACACTCATATTCACAAACACACACACACACTCACACACAAATACACATTCACAAATACACACATGTTTATAAACATACACACATTCTGGAATACACACACACACATGCACAAATACACACACGGCATAATAGTTTTTTTAACCTTTCCGTTCCCTGTCGATTCATTGCCTCTTGTTTATGCTTTAGTTTTAATCTCTCTGTCTGTTTTCACAGAACAAACCCCACGTCTGTTTGGACACATGTCCTCCGTCGAATCCGGAGATCACCCGGCTTCCTCCGGAGCTCCTAACGAGAGACGTGCTATATCTCAGAGCCCTCTCGCTGCAGGGCGACGTGCTGAAACATGCGAGAGACATGGTGATAATTGTTTCAACTCAGCGAAAATCTCTCCTGTAAGTGCATACCTTTCCTCTCAATTTTCACCCTCAGTCATCGCAGGTTTATTTTAAGATGGGGAAGTGTAGACTCCGCTCAAGGTGTCAACTCGATTGTGTTAAAGCCGCCTCTCTCTTCTGACGCTTTTTTTTTTAAAAGCTTTTTTAAACCTCTCCAAAAATGTACTTTGGTTCGTCACCGAGAATTTTCCAAGTTTTGTTGACTTCTCTGTAGAAAGTGAACTGATACATGCATATATTGTGCAGTAATCACACTGCAATGGCAAATACCATCAGACTTTTTTTGTCCTAAGATTTGGGTTAATGATTTTTTTCTTCTTCACTTTACTAGATCAGAATATATATATATATATATATATATATATATATATATATATATATATATATATATATATATATATATTATGTTTTACACACACATTTCTGTGTTCAAATTAAGCCTCAGAAAAGTGTCCACTAAGTGCAATGTAATGTTATGTACATTGACCCTCCCTAGTTTGAATATATAATTTTAGCATCACCATCACAGTGTGCAGAAATCACATCGCAATGACAAATCCTTTT
This sequence comes from Astyanax mexicanus, assembly GCF_023375975.1. Classification (NCBI taxonomy): domain Eukaryota; kingdom Metazoa; phylum Chordata; class Actinopteri; order Characiformes; family Acestrorhamphidae; genus Astyanax; species Astyanax mexicanus. The sequence goes on along the minus strand of NC_064419.1, from coordinate 46,275,397 downwards.
TTTTTTCCTATTTGATACAAACTGATACAAACTTCATTCTCATTTTCTAATATGTATATGTATATGTATATCTACCAGACACAGATCATGTGTACCAAATTTAATTTTTTTATAGAATTGCAATAGATAAATGTTACGTTTAAATCTAAGTTTAAATTGTTGAGCTCTATTATATTACCTTAGTTGATATATAAGATTACTATATATTAACTGAATATAATACATTTATACTATTAATTATGTGCACATGAGATCTTATATGAGAAAGCTATGTTACAAGCATATTACAGGTGAGTAGACACATTGGACACAAATTGATTCATTGTCTAAATATCTTCTAATTTAATGGAATTTAAGTTGATTTGAATCTTTTCTAACATCCTATCTACAATCTTATCTATAATCTACCATTGTGTTTTTTTTTTTTACATAATTGTCATATGTGAAATTGCCATATGTGACATTGAACGTCATTTGTGACTTTTGCGCATTCACACGCTGAATAAGTCATATATAATAATATAATATATAATATATAATATTGTACAGATCTAACATATAAGTTAATTTGCATCTTATCTAACATCCAGGAATTATACTGTCATGAAAAACCTGGAAAAGTCATGGAATTTGAAAATAGCAATTTCCAGACCTGGAAAAGTTTTGGAAAAATAAAAATACCCAGAAAGTTTTGGAAAAGTCATGGAAATTTGCTCTATAAATCTTTCTGTTTCCGTTTATCGACGGGGATCTATTTTAAGCTACAAATACATCAGCTCAGTTAATTAAGTAATTGAGCTCTCAGGATCTGACACACATTTTAATATTAATATTTTAATAATAATCTATTTCAATCATAGTTTTAGTTGATTTTTGGTTTTATTGTCAATGTATGCACTGTTTTAAAATTGTTTGGTCATGGAAATTTGTCTTAAAGGCATGGAAAATCATGAAAAAATCCTGGAAATTTATCGGTTAAAAAGGGTATGAACCCTGAACATCTTATCTACAATCATATCTATAATCTTTAATTATATTTTAATGATAATTTCTAAATTTATGAACAAATTAGTTAAGTTAATACTAGTCATTACTGAAGAATCAGTCTTGGGTCCTGTTCTTTCAGCCGGATCCTTCTTATTTAAGGAGGAACTATTGAGAACCTGTCTTACATTTTCAAAGCTATTGACTGAAGAGGAAGCTGAAGAGTGATATTGAGAGTGATATTTTGGAGCACTCGTGGAGGAAGCTGAAGCTGAGTGCTCTTCTCAAGGGCAGAACGGCAGTTTTATAAAGTGAGGAGGGAAGGGCTTAGAGCCTGCATCCCTGCATGACCATCTTCCTATTATATCCATGATATGAAACAGCAGTCCTACTGTTGCTAATCAGTGGCTCCGTCCACCGAGCCACCTGCCGCTCCTCTCCTGGCGCTGTTTTGTAAACATGCACCCTCTCTCACCTCGGCCCCATGCAGCCGCCGGTGTCTCTTATGATGATGAGCCTTTACCGTATTGGATGTGTCAGGGCCCACCTGCTGGCCTGGCCCTGATCAGACTGCTGCTCATCCAGGGAAACTCCCACACCAATCCGTCTAGGCCAACCACAGGCCAAGCTTTGCTGTTTGCTATTGTTGCTGCCAATTCTATTTCATGAGAAAAGCAGGTGCAGAAAGCAAAAAAATAATGCTGGTTGTGTCTGCATCAGTAGCGCTTTACTTCATTCAAAAGCAACAAATTTAATACAAAAAGCTTACTACTTAAAACAAGCCTTGAATTAACTCTGGTAGTAGTCCTTACCCATTGGCTATTTGTCAGTTAATCGAGCTGTTTGAGGCTATATATATATAAAAAAAAAAAAAAAAAAACAGAAAATTGATTATAAAACTCATTATGTTTTTAATTTCTTATCTTTTTTCCCCCTTAAAATGTAAGTGTTGAGGTAAGGCATGGCATGGCAAAGCAAATTTATTTGTATAGCACCTTTCATACCTTGGCGATTCAAAGTGCTTTACATGAGAAATAAAAACATTAAGACAATATAAAATTTAAAGAAGGATTATTAAAAATAAAATAAAAATAAAAGTGCATTAAAAAGAATAACAAAAATTTAAATAACAATAATAAAAATACCATTAAGATAATAAGATAAGGTAAAAATTAAAAAGTGCAGTAAAGTAAAGTGCTTTAATTAAGTTAAATTAGTTAAATTAGGTGCAGATTTTTCAGAAATGAAAAATGTATTTTTTTTGCTATACTACATAGTAGATAAAATTAAATCAAAAAGTTTTACACCCAGTTTTATCTGTTATTATTTTGCACGTTCAAAACATGCCATCATCTTTTGGCTATTCGTGAAGAGGAAGACGAGAACGTAGAAAACTCAAAGGACTTTGAGTTGGAGTTTGGGCAGCATCAACTTGTTGTAGGAAGCAAGTAGAATTAGGAGAAGTTCAAGAGAAGATCAGGGGATTTCTAGAAAATCCCAGAAATCTGTTAGACTATGTATTTTCATTTATATGAATATTTATACAAACATCTGTAATAATAGTAATAATATAAAACATTTAATATAACCATGTATTCATCTGAAAGTTACCATTTTAAAGAGCTGAGATGCAGCAATGGTAAATATATTATTTTATATGATAAAAATAATAAAAAATATATTCATTTTCTCCCTTCAACAACAATTTTATTTCCTTTTCCAATCACTTGCTAGTGTTAATTTCACTGCATTCTTCTTTCCACAAGACACGAGTGTAAAGTAATTTCAGATTCCAACTCTAACATAACTGATATCTCCATTCTGATGGCACACAACCCCAGATGGGGTTATAACGACAGCTTGAGAGTGATGCTGCAGTGAGTATAGGTCCCCTATACTCAAACCTAGGCCTTGAGGCACCATGCCTTGCACATTTTAGTGGATTGCCTGATTTAACTAATACTCTATTCAGATATCAAATGGGCTATTCTGCAGTGAAGTGCTACTCTCTGAAGCAAAACAATGCATAGATAGATAAAAAAAGATTATTCCATGTATTCCAGGATGTCAGAACATGAATAAATAACGGTGTGTATCTAAGATAGGTCTAAAATAGTCAGATAATTCATTGAAAATAAAGATAAAAACTGTGGGATTTTTTATTTTGCCACAATCAAGTTTAGCATGTCATGATTTGGTATGGTTTACCATTTACCATATGCGATATTGCACATCCTGTGATGTGACTTTTGTGCATTCACACACTGCAGTGATGATGCTGAATATGCTTAAAACCATATATCAAATATTAGATTTAACCTAATATTAGTTTTTTAATGGATATTAGGCCCGTCACACTAATTATTAATTATAATTATGTAATTATCATACAATATATGCACATGACCTCAATATCAACCTTATTTACCTCATTAATGTTTTGTTTTTATATTATATTTCAATCAGGTGTGTACATCAGGGTGTGTGTCTTAATAATTAAAACTTCATTGCTATTTAAAGGGTGTAATTGCATTATAATGCTATATTTTATTAGCATTATAACAGTGGCACAAAATTGGCTTTTAGTTTGACAATAATATAATTTATCACTTATAATATAATTTATCAATTATTTCTAGAGCTAAATATCATCCAAACAAACCCAGTTGAATCAGATATCTTGACAGGTCTACTGGCTATATCAGGTTGTATCATTTATTAATTTAAGATTTTAACTTTAAGCTTAGTTAGTGCCCAAAAATAAAATAAAAAAATCATCATGCCACAGCCATTTATCGGCAAGCCCTCATGTTCTTGGTAGAAGGTTCTTCTTCTTATTTATGGGAGAGTAAATGAATAGAGTCACTTGGTTCTTCCTATTCATTATCATGCTGTGTGGCATGCGTGACTTGTAGCTAAGCGCTGACTGCTGGTTGGCTGAGTGGGGGCATTGGGACACTTGGCTGTTGGATGGCCTTTGTCTTGTTTGATCCCAGTCGGTGGCTCTACAGTGCAACGAGGAGGACCACGGTGGTCCATCTGGCCGGGGCTTTAATCAGTGCTTCCCTTCAGAGGAGGAGGGAGGGCATGCTTGTGCCCTAACCAGCATTAGTGTGGCAGTCTATCACCAATCTACTGTTTCTATTGGAAAAACTGATAGATGATTAGCCTGTTCAGCTAATATAACATTAAAACCACCTGTCTAATATTGTGTAGGTCCCCTTTGTGCAACCAAAACAGTCCTGACCTGTCGAGAGATAAACTCCACAAGACCTCTGAAGAGTAACCAAGAGTAACCTAACACCAGATGCTTTAACACTTGGGTGTCCATGACCCTGTAGCCAGTTTGGTTCCTCATTGGCCCCTAGAGACTAGATAGAGTCTTCTGCATACTGGGAACACCGAACAAGACCTGTCAGATGTTCTGAAGACGTTCTGACCCAGTCGTCTAAAAAAAATTGCAGTTTTAGTTTGTTCTCAGATTGATCAAAGTGTCTCAGACTCTCATGCTTGTCCATTTTTCTGCTTCAACACATCTTCAAGACCTCAAGAGCTGACTGCTCTTATTCACTTGTAGCCTAATTAATTTATATGCACCCTGAAGCCTAAAGGAGCCATTGGAACCAAATCATCAGCATTGTTCATTTCAGCTGGTCATTGTTTTATTGTTATTGCTATTCATTATGGTAATTATTATATACAGGGTTCGTACGGTCATGAAAAACCTGGAAAAATCATGGAATTTGAAAATAGCCATTTCCAGGCCTGGAAACATTTTGGAAAAATAAAAATACCCCGAAAGATTGGGAAAACCCATGGAAATCTGGTCTACAAATCTTTGTGTTTCAGTTTATCGATGGAGTAAAATATATTTTGAGCTAATAAATACGTCAGCTCAGGATCTGACACATTTTATAATTAAAAACAATTGTGTGTCAGATTAATTTTAGGCTTACTATAACCAATTTCGATAATAGTTTTAGTTGATTTTTGGTTTTATTGTAAAATATCATGGAAATGTATTGGTGAAAAAGTGTATGAACACTATATATACCATGTTTTATGTTTTTAATCTTCTAAGATAAGTTCTGACAGTATGGGGATGAATTATTTTTACAGGGTACACAGTAATAGTAAGCTGTGTCCTCTCGCAACATCGCTCTGATCTCCGGACTGAAATTGAACGGAAATCCATGCTGTGTCCGCCTCTTTTTTCCCCCACTCCCCTGTCTCCTGCCCATCTCTCCTTGTTTGTACATCCTCTGTCACCTTGTCATTCGGAGCTCAGGGAAAAGCAGCGTCAGTATTTCTCTACCCCCTCCACCTCCCCCCCCTTCATCCATCCCTGTTCTAGCTGTCTCGGTCCAAAAATTCATAGCACCAGAAAGAGAGAGACAGGGATACAAACAGACAGAATAAGAGAGATAGAGCGAGAGAGAGGAAGAGAGAGAGAAGGAGAGTGGCTGTAGCTCTAGAAGGAATGCCTTGAGGATTAATTATCATTCATAACTTTGTTTTTTTTGCCCCAGCCTCAAATGGGGGTTATTTCGCTGAGCTGCTATTGATGTTTTGGACAGGCTTCTATGGTGGAGCGTTTAGAGCTGAATGCTGCTGTTAGAGAGAATGCATTATTAATGCGAGGAGAGAGAGCTAGCAGGGACTAACGGCTCCTCGGGGCTGTGAGGAGGACGATTACTGTCTCACAGGAAGCAACACCACGCCTCGGAGGTCTTCCTCAGCTTCCCCCAGCATGCCAGGCATCCATCATTTATTCACGACAGCAGACGCTTCCAACCCCCTCATCCCCCCCTGAACAATTAGCCGATCAATAAACCGTATGGACTCAGAATCTATCAATTTGGGGGAAGCGGCGCCGTTCGTCAACGTGTCAGCTCATGGGCGCAGCCTATCATTCAGACACTGGCCACATTTATCACTTTAGCACCAGCCTCTGAGTCATAGCAACCAGCGCAAATCCAGCAGTAAGACGCTTGCTTGATTCGGGGGGACGATCAGCCTCCGGCAGAAGGAGGACCAGTCTGTTTGGATGTATTTAAGCACAGGAATTTTAGTCGGAATTAACGGATGCATTGTGTGACACACCAGTGTTTGAAAATCATAAATAATACCCTAGTTTTGTTCGATCTAATCTCTATCTGATTTCCAGAGCAAATCATCGGCAATAGGAAGAGTTACTAAAGAGTGACTGACTTAAACAGCAGGGTGTAAACTGAATTGATGAAGAGTTACTTGATGAAGAGTACGGCTTGGGAAACAAGCCACACCTGTATAGGTTGCTTGAACACAAGCCTGCATCAATGGTGTCAAAAGTATTCACAATCATTATCCAGGTAGACGTTGAAGCATCAACTCAAGCTTTGTTGTTCTCTTTAAGTAAAAGAGTAGAAGTACTGGTTTCAAAACTACTAAATACAAAAGCTTAGGCGGCGCCACAGAGTCCTATAGTGCACCCCCTCCCCCCCCAAAACACATTTTTCTAAAAGCCATAATGACTATAATGTTCAAATATTAAAATGTCATGGTTGGAAATATAATTAGGGATGCACTAGGCTGTTCCCTGGTGTTTCAGCTGCATATATGCTGATTGGAAATGAATGTATTTTAGTAGAATGTAAATATATTAAATAAGCTTAAAGAAATTGGACTGGAGTTTGTCTGGAGTCTTTGCACGGATTATCTTCATACTAGACCACATACATCTGTTATGTTCTTGCTGAAATGTGTGTGTGTGGGGGGGGGGGGGCATGTGCAGGTGTGATGGATCACAGTATAAACCAATAGGGAGTCGGAATGGTATATGTTTATACTTCTCTACATCCAATCAAAATTAGATTCACTCTATCTGGATGGAGAGATTTATCTGGATAGGGGTTTTATTGAATGATGAGAAGCCAGAATTAAAAATTGAAAGCTGAAATAAAATAGTAGTAACAAGGCTATTTTTAAAATGTAAGCAGTAGAAAGTTCAGACAATTGTGTGAAAATGTAAAATAATTAATCCAGTAAAGTATATATAACCAACATTTCTACTTAATAAAGGTAGCAAAGTGTTTATACTTGTCGTTTCTTGATATCTCTGACCTCAAGTGATGTCTGATAGTGAGTGCCAAATGAATGGAACATTTTTATTTAACTTAACTTATTTTAGCAGCCATTTAACATTCTTTACTCCACGGTGTCGTGTGTACCAGGAATATAGGATTATACAAGGCATTATAACCACCCAGAGTGGACAGTGCAATAGGTCGTAATGATAGTGACCAATGGAATCTGTCTAGATTTGTCCGTGGAAAATCAATGCAGATGATCCCACAGGTCAGTGCTGTGTTCAGTTTAACTGAATTTAATAGAATTTAGTTCTCATGGGAGTCAAGGGCTTTATTCTGTTCATTGATTATACAGAAAGAGATAAATAATAATAGGAATATTTGCAACCACTGTTAGCATTGCATGCTAATTCCTGACAGCGTCAAGTGTGTGAGGAAAACAGATTGTCCGTGCAACCATGGCCAGAAGTGCAAAAGTCAGCTTATGCTGTCTTTGAGGAAAGGTAATGAGTAAAAGAGAGAGAAAGAGAGTGTGCGAGAGAGAGAGAGAGAGAGAGAGAGAGAGAGATTGATGACAGACTGCTTTTCTATCTACCGCAGCCCCATTGCAGCTCCTCTACCGGCTTTTCTATTAGCAAAAATGCTAATTACAGTACTTAGCCAGACTGAGGTAAAATGGCTTCCCCCATTTCGCTGTTCAATAGCTCTCATTCTGAACCACTCTACACTCTTTTTTAGCGGACACGAATAAAATTTGTGAAATAGGTGAAACGCATAAACTGTGTCATCACTGCCGTTTCGCTAGATTATCCGTCAGATAATATAATTGCATCATTGCTGCATGGATAGCTGCGGATTTATCGTGAGTAGTCACTGCGCTGAGAACAAAAAAAACATTTCATTAATTCATTCATTCATTTATTCATTTATTCAAGTTACAATCATTTGCGATTACAGTGCTAAACTGACTGTTGGCGTCACGAACAGGGTTTGTTTTTAAGCCGGCTTTTTTTTGTTGTTTTATTTTCAATCACAGAGCTTTCTTTCACTGTTGACTGATTTCACCCTTGTGATCTTTATTTTCACTAAAGCTTTCATGGCTTAAAATACTAGATAAAGAACAGACCTTTCTCACACGTGTTTGTGTGTTTATATGTGTGTGTGAGGCAGAGAGAGGAAAGAGTGGTAGCTTTTCTTTCGGAAGCCATCACTGCCCTCCTGCTGCTGCTGAAATCACAGGCTTTTTACTTCCAGGTCAAGGTACCTGCATCCACCACGCTGACCCCTCTCTCAGCTGACGCTGCCTTTGTTTTCCTTTCAAAGAGTGTGAGAGAGAGAAAAAAGCCATTCTAATTCAAAGCTTTCTTTTCATGGCGCGCGACCGTTCGTCCCACCTTTCGCCGTCCTCATCAACGGCGAGCAAATTACGACCAGCGCCGTGAGAGCACAAACATTGGACGAATTAAAGCCAGCCAGTTGGCTCCAGCTCCAGCTCCAGCTTCAGCGAGCCGGGCTGACTGGTCTTAGACCGACTGGTGGTCTGGTGGCTGGTTTGCGGCTGGTGATTCCCTGGGGAAGGGAAGGGAAGGGGGGGTGGTGGTGGTGAGTGGGCTGGTGTCACTGGTCCTCGTCTGTGTGGTCGCAGGGGCCGAGGGGCGGAGGGGCAACGCGCCACCTGCCTTCCTCAGGCGAGTGGAGCTGGAGCCGGGCTGAGCCTGGGCTGGAGCAGGCCGCTCTGCTTCTCTCTCTGCCTGGCTGGAGACACCTGCTCCCCGCCTCAGTAGAGACAGCCCCCAGAGCTCTGGCTCAGCTGCTCTGTGTGTGAGTGTGTATTTGTGAGGCTAAGCAAGCCCTGCAGATACATATATCAACCCACACACACACTCATAAACACACACACACACACACACACACACACACACACACACACACACACACACACACACACACACACAGACCAGGGGTGTACATCCCTGACCTCGCTGCAGTGTGGCTCTGATTTTTTGGAAATTGGGAATTGACAGTGCATTGGGTCTATTTAATAGTTTAATGTCACAATTACATAATTTTTTAAACATAGTTTTAATCACATAAAAGTAACACATTTCTGTCTAGAGCTATCAAATATTCAGCTATTGTATTTTTTTTTTTTTACATTTATTTTCAGAAATAAAAAAATGCAATGCAATTACACCAAAAGCTATGAAACATATAAAAAAACCAAAAGTTTTACATAAGAGTTTGGCCATTTTTTAAATATTACACAATGTCTTACACACAGCTTAATCTCATACCTACATATATTTAAATATACAGTAAAAATCAAAAGTTTGAACACACTTCTCATTCAGTGTGTTTTTCTTTTTCTTTTTAATACATATAATGTAGTAAGATACAGTAAGTTAACTTTTGAATGTGTTAAATCTCCCCTTATAATCTTATAATCGAAGAACTACACACTTAACATTTACCATCAATTACGTATAATTACTTATGCAGAACGATAATATATAGCATAAGTCTAAAATCGAAAGTGGAATGTATCAAATCTTCTTTTATTATTTTATATTAAATTATTTTAATCAATTCAAACATTCCAGTGCAGTCAATGCAGGAGTGTTACCACATTTAGATGTGCTATGTACACACACACGCACACACCACACACCTTCACATAAACAAGCACCAAGTATAGCCATTAATTCACGCTTCCTCTTTTCTGTATATAGTAATGCGACATGCTCTTTTTTTGTGTCTGTGTGCTCGTCTTCAGCAGCTCCTCACCACTCCTAAGGGTGACCGACCGCCTGTTGTTCAGCGTAATTGGATCAACAGATGACAAGTCACTGATGACGGACTGGCCACATTGTCTCAGGTGATGCCACTGATATGATCTTGAGAAGGACAAAACATCTCATCTCATTAGTTCTTACTTCCTTATTCTGCACTTACTCTGTGGCAATCTGTCGAGGCTGCAATGCATCAGTCAGTAATTCCATAATTGTCAGTGTATTGTGTTTCATATTATATTTGAATATATATTTGCGGCGTCAGTCCATGGTTATTGTCCTTGTATTGTGCCTGTATTAATCACAACAATATTCCCTTACTTAATCATGGATACATTCATGATAAAAATCATGATCAACTTTTTTCAAATGCAGGTGCTTAACTGTCTTTTAAGGAAGGGGACAAAATAATTGTGTATTGTGTAATCATGCCTGGTAGATTAGAGCTATTTTCACTATATTATAATGTTTAAGGTTTATTTGCTGCTTTTCAAACTAGAATATTAAAATGTGCTGAGTTACTGAGTTTAAATTAATTTAAGTGAGTTTTAATCGAGGAAATAAACGCTAGTGTAGCTCCATATTCCACATTCAACAGCTGTATAAGAGAGAGAGAATAAACTTCAGCATAATTAAAAGGTAATCAATCTTCTGTGTTGCTGTGTTACATCTCTAAATAAACCTGCTAATTAATGCATCACCAGGCTCTGGCAATTTTGACAATTTAGATTAATTTACATTAAAAATCATGCAAAATCAAGTTTCCAGGCCTAATATATACGTATGTTTGCTAACCTTAACCATCACTAACAAACATTGCAAAATCAAAATCAAAAGCAGAGCATGTTTAACACTTATCCGCCTTAAAAAAAGAGAGCAATTGAAGGTAAAGGTTAATGCCTGGCAGGTTAGAGCTATTGTCACTATATTATAATGTTTAAGGTTTAGTTGATGCTTTTTAAACTAGAATATTAAAATGTGCTGAGTTACTGAGTTTAAATGAATTTAAGTGAGTTTTAATCGAGGAAATAAACGCTAGTGTAGCTCCATATTCCACATTCAACAGCTGTATAAGAGAGAGAGAATAAACTTCAGCATAAATAAAAGGTAATCAATCTTCTGTGTTGCTGTGTTACATCTCTAAATAAACCTGCTAATGCATCACCAGGCTCTGGCAATTTTGACAATTTAGATTAAATTAGATTTTTTTTTAAATCATGCATCAAAGTTTCCAGGTCTTAAATATACGTATGTTTTCTAACCTCAACCTTCACTAAGAAACATTGCAAAAGCAAAATCAAAAGCAGAGCATGTTTAACACTTATCCGCCTTAAAAAAAGAGAGAGCAATTGAAGGTAAAGGGAGCACCGTGATCATCTCAACAAAATTGTTATTGTAGTGCGGTCCCTCCGCATTTGCCACCTCAAAATAGAGAGCACTATAATTAAGACCAAAATCCTTCTCTTTAGCCTATTCATCAGTAACGCTTAAATTGTATTTGGAAGAAGGTCTGATGTTTGGCTCGGAGCTGTAAATAATAGGGGATTCTTTAATGCTATTTTATGCTTGTGGATTCCCTTTGCTTGTGCCCGCGCCGTGCGCACTGTTTGCGTGTACTTGTGCGATGTGCATCATGCTGCGTGCTTGCAGTCTGAGCGCTGCAAGGTGCCAGATGCTGTTGTGAGGGGGCGCGTGGGAGTGCGCTTGTGGTATGCTTGCGACCGCTGCTTGACATACAGGTTTAAGAGATGTTTTTAAAGTCTTTCATTCAAAGGATGAAAAGTAGACACCTTCTGCTGTTCAGCCAAAGAGGGTCAGGAGCAGCTACAGGTGATGGAGATGCACTTTGAACCTGGGGTTGAGAGGGCTATGGCCTTTAGTTTCACAGTGTCTGCGTTTTTTTGAGTCTGTCTACTTAGTAAAGACTCTGGACTTAAGTGAAGACATTAGCAGTGGTCTTTAGTCCTGTATACAGGCTACAGGTAGGTGATACAAAACCCTTTTTTTCTGCAGTAAAATAACTTATTTCCATTTATTTGACTAAATTTGAGGGCTTTGAAATCTCCTAAAAGACACTTGGAGAAGCTGCCTGTTATCTCTCTACTTCACTTAATATAATATAATATAATATAATATAATATAATATAATAATTTCAGATCAGCAACAGGAATCAACCCAAATTCGGCATGTTTTAAAATAGACGTAAAAACTAGACAAACATAACGAAACTGAAGGTTTGGAGGACATGAACTGTTCAGGAAAGTTCAGGAAAGAGCCAATTTTATGATTGTATCCATTATATTTTGTCATTAGCAGATTTACTTAAATAGTTTTCTATATTTTCTATTACAATTATGATTATGCTCTTTAGTAATGTTCTTTATCAAACATTAAAGCTTTTAATGTAATGCATGAATAGAAATCCTCAAGATTTAGTGGTGCAATGTCAGGCTGAAAATTGATTCAGTTCATTTATTCAGTTATTTAGTAGTGACCACATGACAAGTTGGTGGAATTTACTTAATATAACATGCTCAAATCTCTGTGTCAGAACAAACAACAAAAACACAGGCAATAAATAAACAAATACATACAAAAATGTCAGTTCATAACCAGGTTTATTGAATGGACAGGAGTCCAACGTTTTTGAATCTGATTGATTTTGTTGTAAGTGACCTGTAGCGTCTTTCAGAAGGCATGAGAATGAACAGATGATATGCAGGATGAGGGGTCGGAAGTGATTTTTATTGTGCCTGTTGTGTAATACGTCTGTAATACAAGGTGTCAGTGAATGGAAGGGGGTGGCCTGTAATTTTTGATGATTTGTCTATTATAATTTGTAGCTTTTTGCATGAATGAGTGTCTAAATTTCCTTATTATAAATTGTAAACTCCCTAAAACATAAAAAATGCATTGAATTAATGCAGAGTGAAATGCTTACTATTAAGCCAGTCTGAAATGTTCAACATTTCCAAATGCAAAGCGAGAAAAAATGTTTTTTTTTTTTTTTTTTTTTGATGTTTTGCGCAGGAAGTTGATCGACTGCAATCTACTGCTATTGTGCAGAGTTGCTTTCGCAGCTGATGAGTCTGCTTCACCGGCTGCTTTGCCACTCTTTTTATACACACACACACACACACACACAGATGCGAAAACACACACACGCACGCACACCCATGCGTGCGCACACGCTCATTCCGCTCATTCTGGCTTTGTGCGCAGCAGAATGCTGCACCTGTTCTTGGATCAGTGGGCCTGGGGTTGAGCAGCACAAATGAACTAATTTCCTGGGCTACATTAAGCAGAGAAACAGTGCAATCACGGCAGGAGGAGCCGGCCGGCCCGGCAGATGGGCCGAGCTAATCACTGTTGTGAAATAGAGCTGACCCTGCCTATCTCGAGCACTGCCAACAGACATTTGCCAATCGCTTCACAATTCCCTCTCCTCTCCCCCACCTCTCCGTTTGCTTCTCTGCTCCTTCAAATGAGTTTAGGGGGGAAATCATAACCTCCTCAAAATGGCTAAAAATGAAGTTAGGGAGGGAAAAAAAAGAAGTGGCGTGTTTGCTGAGACGGAACAGCTGTAAAAGAGCAGCGAATGCTCCGAGAATGTGTGTGTGTGTATGTGTGTGTTTGTCTCAGTGTGTGTGTGTGCGCAAACGAATGCGGCGTTTCTCATCAGAAAGTCACTTTTTCAATTTTGCAAACCTGCATGCAATTTGTTTTGTATCTGTAGCCATGCCCGGCCAATCAGCCGCTGTGTTGGTATTGCCGTTGGCACTGCGCTTTCATTTCTCATTATTGGCCCTTTCTGCTGTTTCAGAAATATTTGCCTTTCTGCGTTGAGCGCCTAGCAGTGCTGAGAATCAAGCTACGCCCAATGTAGCACAGCGTGTGGCGGGCTGCTGATGTGTCACGTCCTTCTGAGGAGAAAAAAAAAAAAAAAAAAAACTCTATATTTGTTCCTCCTGATTGGACACCATTTCAGTGTTCGCCAGCTTTTCCGAGAAGTCGCTGGAGCGCTTGGCACGAGCTACGATGGCAAGGACATCGACCGTGCTCTAATGCGGCGGCCATTAGCTGGTGCAGCGGCGAACTGCACCAGCTTTTTGCTCAAACGCTGTATATTAATGGTAGCTAAATCCGTGACTTCATTATCATTATCTAGCGGTGATTTATTGATTCTTTCTACGCTATATTCATTCTAATAATTACACCCGGCTCTCCGTTTTTAACACCGGTCGGCGCCTGTAAAAAATGGAGCAGTTTCGCTTGCTGAAATTGCAGCGCACAGTCAGTTTATTGCCTGTTTTCCGGCACTGTTTTAGTGCGAAAGGTGGCGAATGGTGGCAAACTATTCTGTATATCCAGTACATAGAATAAAATACAGCAGGCAGGCATGCAGCATGTTCACATGGTTCAGCATGTTCACACGGACACTGCGGCCCCGTATATCGTTATAATTATATAGCCATGGAATATATACAGCCTTCTCTTGCATGCACACATAGAAAAAGCTTGCTTGCTGTATTTTGATGAAAAAAAATAATAATAATAATAAAATAAATAAATGCCTATGTGCTTCATGAAGCACACTCCCAGATAGCCTCTTACCTCCCGCCTCGCTCTGTTCTAATGTATGCAAATGATCCGGCTTCACTTAATGAAGGTGCCATTAATCACTGTAACGATGGTCTGTTTTAACCTGGTTAATTACAATCTGAAACACGTTTAAATATTCGCCAAGAATCGTGAGTCGTGTATGCAGATCCATTTATTCTGCACCACCAACACCACCACCACCACCACCACCAACATTGCCGGGCTCGCTCCATCTACACCTCATGCCAGCTCCAGCACAGGCACGTTCTCTACCTGTGCTCTGAAACACAGCTTTACAGATCAGGAGTGCAGGTGCTTTTGGTTGCCAACAGCAGGAACAGAATTTAAATTATAGTTTATTTATAGTTTATCAAACCTGGGACTTACTTATCATTGATTTTTGAAACTGTAAGGAACAGCAATGATGTTCCAAGGTCAGGTTTTCTCCATAGATACTGTGTTTTATCATATTTTTTTACTGTAATCAAATGTCTGATCCTTTACAGATTATGGATTACATATGATAATTCAAATGTAACAAAAGTATGTAATAGTTTGTTTATTAAACATACATCTTATCCTTTATTTGTCCTTGCCGCCTGATAAATTCAAGCAAAACAGTCAGATATAATAATGTCTCTAATATATGCCTCTTACATAACCGTACACACATGCAATATTATGTTAATGTATCCATTTACATGTTAATAACACGTCAATATAAGCCCAGCTAAGGTTAACGTTAAGGTTTCATGCTCGAAAAATGATTAAAACTCTATTTTCATATCTTTTTAACTTTGAAACGGGGCAGTTTGACCCGCAACACAACAGCAGGGTTAAATAGCTAATATATATTCTCTCAGATTGCAGCGTATAAGTGTGCTGATTCAATAAAAGAAGAAAGTCTTCCATTTCTTTTCCAAAGAATTTCACAGTAAAAGCACAAAAAGAGTTTTAAAACGAGTCTCAAAAAGAGACTCACCTGTGTGTCATGTATAATATATTAGGTATATGTGGCGTAAATGGTAGATATGCTGTTAAAAAGTAAATAAGAAATCCTAAAGAGTCTTTTTTTTAAGAATAGGAACAGAAAGAGATTGTTCTCGTTTGTTTTTTCAGAACTTCAAGGACTTTAAAAGACACATCATTTGAAGTGCTAATAATTGTGCAATTCTGGTTTGTTTGGAGAACACAATATGAATCACCCGCACACGCAAACACTTACACACACAAACACACACACACACACACACACACCTTGTGAGGATTTTGCTAGTCAGGATTTCAGCAACTGCTGCTGTCGCTGGTAAACACTGCTTAGCTATTTCTTAAACCAAAACACACGTCATGCCATCGCAGTGTGTCGATGTGTGAGTGTATGTGTGTGCGTGTGTGTGTGTGTGTGTGTGTGTGTTGGCAAAGCAAAAGCCTGGTACTGTCAGTAGCGGCGTGTTTTGTGTGAGAAAGGGCTCGGGCTCCAGGCAGGCATGCTGATCCTGTTTTGTGGGGAAACGGAACGAGAGCCCATCACAGATTAGACACCCACAGCTTCGTGTCGATTTAATGCACCAAGTCAGGGATTTACTTCGAACCGACCGGCACAGACTCCGCCAGCCTGCCAGGGCTTTCCCTGCACTGCCTGCTTTTCTCTATCTTTCTCTCTCTTTCTCTCTCTCTCTCTCTCTCTCTCTCTCTCTCACATAAATCAGCTCCTCACACCAGCAACGCCACATCAGCCCACTGTCTTATTACGAAACCCACTGAAAATGGCAGCGCTGACAGCTAATTTCAAGCACATTGTGCGTGCTTTCGCTGCAAATGAAGCCGCGATTCTGTTTAAGGCAGCACTTTCTGCTGTGCTGTGTGCACTGTAACTTAATATGCGTGCGTTAGTGATAAAGTATGTATAATGAGGTGTAAACTTGACTAACGTGTAGCACCAGCACGTTTAAATCATAGTGGATCCTTTAGAACTAGAATTATTTCGTTTTAAGTATACGGTTGTTTTTGATTTCTTTCTTCTTCTTCTCTTAATAAGCACAGAAAATTAAATTGAGATAAGCTTAGATAAGGTTGTCAGAGGAAACCACATGAACCACACGCTGCAAACCCAGGTGCTGCAGATGCATGTTACATCAAAAAACAGAAAGAAAAGTAATCAATGGAATATAGTCAAATGCACAGCTCTGTTATAAAGCACCATATAGTCACCATATGTCGTCTACAGTGCCTCACGTCCTTTTCTGACACCCAAGCTTACGCACAATGAACAAACTGTTTTCCCACACTGCAGCGTGCCAAACACTTTCACTTCAACAAAACACGCTTCACACTTCACGCCTCACGCTTAAAGGTAAAAAATATCTAAAAAAAAAAAAGATCCAGTGCACTAAAATGGCCAAACATATACAAATATACTAATAAATAAATAGATAGATAAATAGATTTTAAAACATCAAAGAAATTCAAGGTCACTCGAGTCTGTTCGAGCACAATCACCACAAATACACTCCACAAACACACACCTCACCTATAAGCGACCTTGCTCTATGCCAAAACGACTAAATGCCCCAGTACAAAAGTATGCACCAATACAAGTACACAAACATAGACACACACACAAACGCATAGACACACACACACACATAGACACACAAACTCGAGACTTTGCACACAAACAGACTTTCAATTTCAAGCATCGCCACACATAAGGTGCAAACTCATACCCGCTAAAACATTCACACACACACACACACACACACACACACACACATATACACAAGTCAATATTCTCTCTCTCTTTCTCTCTCTCTCTTTCTGTTTCGTTCTCTTTCTCTCTTTCTCTCTCCATCTCTCACTTTCTCACTCTCACTCCTTTCTCACTCTTTCTGTTTCTGCTGTTTCGGAGTGTCAGTGCTAGAAATAGTAGGCGGACGTGTCATCACACAAGAAAGCATGAAAACAGCTGCTAATTCGAGCCTCAGGGCCGCACTCGTTTACTCATTTGAGTTCCTAAATTATGACTAAGTAACCATTATACTGCTTCCTGTTGTGATTTTATTCACTTGTTGTTTTGTTTGTTTGTTAATTTAATTTCCTTTCCTTTTTTTTACTGTATTCTGCACAGTATTTGTTCTCTCAAGTCTATCTGTCTGTCTGTCTGTCTTACCCCCAGTGACCTGGCCCCCGGCTGGCTGGATGGATCGTGGGGCAAAAGCAGGGAGCCCATGCCCGGAACGGAGCCTTCAGCCTGGGCTAGTGCCGAATACTGGGAGTACCTTACCATCATCTTCAGATACTGCCCGCAAGGTGCGCGATCACACACAGGACAAAGACAAAAGAAGAAGGAACAAAAAGGGGGGAAGAGAGGAAAAGAATAGAAATGGTAAAAAGAGAGGGAGCACAAGGAGAAAAGATAGACCAGAGGGGAGAGGTAAAGAAAGAGAAAGAGGGAAAGAGAGAGAGAGAGAGAGAGAGAGAAAGAGAGAGGTGGACAGCTACAGTGATAGACAGCTGTGTGCTCGCGTACTAGCACGTTCGTATACACACACACACACATATATACACACACATATACATGCATGCACGGATCATCATAATGCACACACACCCACACCCACACAGTGAGCCCCATATGGGCGAGTCATCAAGCAAGCTCAGCAGTTACAGCCATCTTGCTTTGAGTAAATGAGAAGATTAATTTAAATCATGGTGTGTGTGTGTTTGTGTGTGTGCTGAGTGTGTGTGAGTGTGTATATATATATATATATATATATATATGTGTGTGTGTGTGGCAGGTTTAATCCTCTCCTCTTGTTCTTTTGCTCTTTTTTCTTTTTTTTTTTTTTTGATAAATACAGTGAACCCCTCCATTCCCAGCCCCAGCAGCACACTCAGCCCTGGGAAACTAACCCGACTACACACTACACACACACTCCCTCTCAGACAGACCCTGCGCATGAAGCTAGCCCCCTCTTCACTGCTGCCACCTTTCTGGAAGCATGGACACGTTTGCTTGTACAACAACACACAGAGACACACACACACACACACACACACACTGAGAGGTTAATGTCACACACTCAACGGAATGGTTGGCAACATGTACACGTATACACGCACTCACACACACTCGCGCACACTCGCGCACTTGAGCACTCAAACGCATTTGCGCTCACACGCTCTCGCACGCACTGAGAGAAGAAGCGGGGTGAAACAGGAGGAGAAGAATCAAATCCTACGTCTTTACCTCATTGCTCAACAAAGCGGCGTTCAGTGTTCGGCTGATTTCGAACATCTTGCTGTTTTCTCTTCTCGTTGCGATTGTTTTCTCGCTTTTTTTCTCTTTTTTTCCCCTCTCGCGCTCTCTCTCTCTCTCTGGTCCCTTTTCGCCTCTTGTGCGCTTTTTCGCCTCTCGCTCTAGTAGTGGCCGTCCGTCAGTGGAAGAGTCTCCCTTCTCTCTCAGTTGCGGTTTCTCTGTACCGGAAATGGGAATCGTTCCCGGCGATGGCACACACAAAAAAAAAGGAAACAGGTTAAAAAAAGAGGAGAAAAAAGAGGGGGTAAAAAAAAAAATCCGCCTCAAATGTGCTGATTTGCGCTCTGCGGATGTATTTTGTCCCCTCTCGCACCCTGTTCGCCTTCTCTTTTTTCGCTCTTTTCGTTTGCGACGCACCTCTTGTTAAATGTGGCGCTCGTGCCCTGGCTCTCGGCGCACGACTGAAGAGTCAATTTTTTTTTTTCCTTTTTTTTATCTCCCCAGAGTCAGCACATTAAAACAAGCAGCCGGGCTGGCGGGCTTCTTTTCCTTATCTGTCCCCCGCACACTCACTCTCACAATGCGCTCCGATCCGCACAGTGCTCTCTAGCAGATTACTCCGTCCCAAAACATAGCTCTTAGTTTAAACTCCTCTCTCTCTCTCTCTCTCTTTCTCTCTCTCTCTTACTCTTGCTCTCTTACTCTCTCCCTCCCTCCCTGGCTCTCTCTCTCTTTCTCTCAGTCTCTCTTACTCTCTCTGACTTGCTCCCTCCCTCCTCTTTCTCTCTCTCTCTCGATTTCTCTCCCTCTCTCACGATCACGCTCTCCTGCAGCTACAGTTCGCAGTGTTACCACAAGGTGGGTAGACTGTTCTAACAGACGTGACACAGGCACATCTGCCTCACGCCACTGCCGCCTTCCATTGCTCAGAGCTCCCGCTGCTTAGAGAAAGAGAGAGAGAGAGAGAAAGAGAGAGAGCACACAAGATGCCTGGCTCTCGCCCCGGCTTCGTTTCCGCCTATGCGCCTCACGTCGGCCACGTTTGACGTGCACGGGGAGAGCCAGGCTGCTTTATGCTGCAATGCAATTAACAGTCTCCTTGTCCGGCGGCTGAGCTGTGGCTGTTTCAGACACAGGTTCAGCTGCGTTCAGCATCAAGTGACATTCGTGGAGACATGCTTGCTTCCAAGGCATGCATTCATCCAGCACATTTACAAATCATCACGATGCAGTACTGAAGTACCTGTAGTGTTCAGTGTTGTACATAGTATTGCATTGTATCGTGTGGAGAAATTCAGTACTTTTGTAGTAGTAGGGCTGTATGATATTGCAATACATTTTCTTTTTGTGATATGCGATTTAAAATCAGACAACAATGAAAAACCTGAGTAAATATAAAAAAAAAAACACTTTTTAAATGATAATTCTATTTATTAACAGAAACAAATCCATCCAAACCAACCTAAACCTAATTGGCCCCTAAATGATAATAACCTGTTTGGCAACAAGTGCAATCAAGCGTTGGCAATAACTGGAAATAAGTCTTTCACATCTTTGGGGAGGAATTTTGGCCAACTCGTCTTTAAATAATTGTTGTAGTTCAGCCATATTGGAGGGTTTTCCAGCATGAATGTCCTCAACATCTCAACCAGACTTTGAATAGGCCACTCCAAGACCTTCATTTAGTTTTCTTTTTTTAAAGCCATTAAGAGTTGGACATGCTGGTGTGCTTTGGGTCATTGTCCTGCTGCAGAACCTGAGCTGAAGGTCACAAACTGATGTTCGAAAATTATGCATCAGTACTACAGAGCATTGGAAATTTCAATGACAAACTCCATTATGATTTTCAATAAGAACACTTGTTCTAAAATCTGGACTTGTGATTGGCTGTCCAAATCACATTCTGCCTAAATGTCAGCATTTCTTGATTATTCTGCAGTGTGCTGCAGCCATCAATTAATCTCACTTTCAGCACTGCACACTCGTCTCAGCTTAAGCCAGACCTACTTTCAGTTTGCAAACTAAAATAAGGCTAGGGAAAATTAAGCATTGTTTTTTTCTTTAATTTAAGTTGCATTTTTCAATGTTTAACAGTATAACAGTCAATGTAAACAGCCACACCAGTCCATATACTAATGTGGCCTACAAAAGCAGTGTGTAAGACTGGTGGAGGAGAACATGCCAAAGTGCATGAAAACTGTGATTAAAAACCAGGGTAATTGCACCAAATATTGATTTCTGAACTCTTAAAACTTTTTGAATATAAACTTGTTTTCTTTGCATTATTTGAGGTCTGAAAAATATTTTGCATCTTTTTTGTTATTTCAGACATTTCTCATTTTCTGCAAATAAATACTCTAAGCGACAATATTTTTATTTGGAATTTAGGAGAAATGTTGTCAGTAGTTTATAGAATAAAACCACAATATTTATTTTACTCAAACATATAAAGGTGTTGGACAATGAAACTGAAACTCCTGGTTTTAGATCACAATAATTGATTGTGGTGACGGACAGTTCTGGTGGAAACAGGAGAGTTGAGGTGCACATTGAATTCTGCCGTGATTTGATCAGCATGTTTTTTTGGATACAATCCGGGTTAGCACCTGAACATCCCTTTCAGACAGCTTCCTCTTACAGCGTCCACAGTTAATCCTGTTGGATGTGGTTGGTCCTTCTTGGTGGTATGCTGACATTACCCTGGATACCGTGGCTCTTGATGCATCACAAAGACTTGCTGTCTTGGTCACAGATGCACCAGCAAGACGTGCACCAACAATTTGTCCTCTTTTGAACTGTTGTGTGCATTGCAATATTTTGAGTAAACTCTGCTAATTGAACCTTCACACTCTGCTCTTACTGGTGCAATGTGCAATTAATGAAGATTGGCCACCAGGCTGCTCCAATTTAGCCATGAATCCTCCCACAACTAAAATGACAGGTGCTTCAGTTTCATTGTCCAACTCCTGTACCTATAAATAGCAAAATCAGAGAAACTGATTCAGAAACTGAAGTGGTCTCTTAATTTTTCCATGTAAGTATTTACCCAAATTATGATACATTTATCTGTTTTTCAAAAAATCATTGTTAAGTATAGCTATAGGCTATAGAACAGTTTACTCCTATATGTTTCGGTTAATATCCATTGATGTCCTGATGTTTAGTAGGTGTACCTGAATGAACAAAACCAAGGCCCAGTTTCATACATCTGGTCTTTGAATAAAAGGTTTTACTGCCAAAGGTGTGCTGGGTTGACTGGGTTCACTTACGTTTTGAGTTCAGCTCTAAAGACATATCAGTTTGTGCACATTTTACCTCCATGTAGTAGTTTTATAATAACTGAAACATATAAATAATAGAAATGTAGTAGTCTTATAATAACACTTACTAATAACAAAAAATATATAAGTTACTGTAAATTAATGTTTTAATACCATTAAGCATATGGATATAATTCAGTTATATTGAATAAAACAAGAGTTTAAAGGGTTAACGTCCGGATTAGGAACTTCAAATGGCAGATCAGTTTTCACTGAGGCAACAACAGAGGTTTACACACGACAATAATAAGGGTTTAGTTTGGTTCCTACTCAAATTTCCTATACGTTTATGCAGCTAGAAATAGGCTGGGGGTGGTGCTGTAGTTTTTTTGCACTTTTTTATGTTTAAAATAGTACTTCTTTCAATTTATAGTAGTAGTATTGTCAATTAGAACTGAATAACAACTTGAAATACAGTATAATTAGTTCAAATTTAAGTAAAACTGACATATTAAGAAAATTAATCTACGGTACTCTTTATATTAATCTTTCTCTAAAGATGTTTCTGTGACTGTACCTA
Source organism: Astyanax mexicanus (assembly GCF_023375975.1). NCBI lineage: Eukaryota > Metazoa > Chordata > Actinopteri > Characiformes > Acestrorhamphidae > Astyanax > Astyanax mexicanus. The sequence continues at coordinate 46,252,855 of NC_064419.1, read as the reverse complement.
GGTTTTGAGCTTTCCTTCACTCTATATGGCACTGTATTTCTTATCAGAACCTTTTCTGACCCTTATGATGCATGTTTTTGAATTGGGAATAAAGAAGTAATAACCTTTTAATGTGATTTTAGTAACCCTCTTAAAATAGGGCTATGTATGACTGTAACTATGATGTAAGCTTTTAGTCATAGATGTGTTCCTACCAAGCAGTGTACAGAAAATAAACACTATGATCTCATACTGAGCAACTACTTTATAATTCTTTATACAGTGACATGCCAAAAGTCATGGTACAGAAACTAAAGAACTAGTAAGGTAAGTTTTGCCAGGATAACACCTCACAACCTTAGGTGTGAGCGTTCTCAATTTGTCCCCTGAGGTAATATATAAGGATTATTTTATATGACTATTCCCATGATATGTTGGATTTGGCATGTCAGTGTATATCATTATTACTGAATGGGAATTAAAACCAATAACCTTTTAATTTAATATGGTAACTCATCCAATATAATGTATGCATGACTAACTATGAGGTCATATTTTGTGTTAGAGATGCTGGTGTTTCTGCCAGTATACAGGAATGCAGCACTATGATCTCATACTGAGCAACTGCTAATATTATAAAGCTGTCAGAAGCAATATAATTACCTTTTTAAGGTGCTTAGAAAATAAAGGATAAGATAGATTTAACCCCAGAGCGAGTACCTGCCTTACTCTGAATCCCTACTGTTGACTCATTTTCAACCACTTGCATTAAAACAGTGTGTTTTTTGATAACAAATGATCTTAGTAATTAACAAATAACTTTAAAAACAAAGAAACTATAAGGTTTATGTTACACACTGCACAAAGTGAGTCACGTCAATTTAATTTTAGCAAAGATATACTGTATACCAATATATCTACGCTGATGGGTGCGGTGGTTTGGAAGTGAGATGTGTTCAGGTAAATTTCTGGCGTATTGCTATCTTGGCAACAGAAAACACAGGTGCACCACTAACTGATTTGAACCCTGACAACAGTCAACAGGCAGATGTTTGTTTCTGTCTTGGCAATTCTCAGTGCCCATAGACCCCTGCTTGTTACAACTTTTACATCAACAATAAACAGAATACAGAATTATATGATATTGCTGTTTCCGTAAATGACCTGTTTGCGCACCTTCACAGCGTGAATGAGCAGGTCAGTTTCCACTGCTGAGAAGCACTGGACGTGTCCAGGTAGCTGCACCGTTAGAATAGCAATCTGCCAGTCAGACCTCACCTGACTCTTAAAGGGAATGGCAAGTGACACACTTATTGGTTTATTTCATGTTCCGCCCCAAAACATACTTATGAATAATTAAGAGAGTTAATACAGGATTTTGTGTGTTTTGAGCTGCGTAAGGTGCACTTTTCCCGTCGTTATGATAGCAAAGACACACTGACATGCCCTAAATCAAGCTCCATGGTGCACAGTTGATGGCTAGCCTATAGATTGCTAAAATAGGGCCCTAAATGTGCCAGATTTGCACCTGATTTTCTAAGGCTTCCTTTTAAGTAGTGTTTTGTTTTTTTATTTTTCTGTTTTATTGATTTATGTAGTCTCTGTACATTTACAAATTTATATTTACACTACTGCACTACTAATCCCCCATCAATGCCCTTTAAACTGTGACTTTAAAGAGCTGGTTTGCACTTTAACCAGGCTTCAAACTTTTATTTCTCTATATTTTTGCACTGCTGTTTATACTGGTACTGTTTTTTTACTTTTACTCTCATTCCCACTTTAATTCCCCCCATCAATACTGAACTTTAATGAACTGGTATGCTCATTCACCAATCAGCCTTTTATACTGTATACTTTTTATGTATTATACCGTGCTTACTGACTCCAGTGTCTCACGCATGCCAATATTAGGGACCTTGCTGTATCGTATGTCTTAGCATATGTCTATTCTTATGCTATTTTTCAAACTTTGTTTAGATGTATTTAGTCTATTTATTATTTAATGTTTTTTCTTCAAATATGGGATGGAAAGTAAGGCAACTTTAATTCCCTGTTTGTCTGTTACATATGCTGCATTGACAAAAAAACTACTTGACTTCTACCTATTGAATCATTGTTAAGTATAGCAAATAGTTGGTATCATGGCATTGATAACAAAATAATAATATTAATTAATATCCACTGAATTTCTGATGTTTGACATGGTATAGGAACTAGTACTGTGTCCCATGACTTTTGCCACTTTTGTCCAATCCGTCTGGCACCCATCGTTCCTTCTTCCATAATTAATGATGCCTTGCCAAGAGCATGCTGACCAGTGTTCAGTCTTACTCACAAGATAACACTGTGTAAAATGTAAAATGTAAATATGTCTTCTATGTATTCTATATTCTGTTGTGTACAAAATATTGATCTGTGAGATTTGCATATTATTGCATTCTGTTTTTATTTACGTTTACTTACATGTTACATAGCATCACAGCTTTTTGGTGAATTGCATATTGTATTACGGTTGTATATCTCGGGAAAGCATAAATTCACATGGCGCTAAAATTACAGCAAAATACAATATTTTTAACCCTTTATTAGACACTGTAAAATGTAAATGTATCTTTTATGTATTCTCTGTTCTGTTGTATGCAAAATATGGATCTATGACATTTGCACATTATTGCATTCTGGTTTTATTTAAGCTTATTTTTACAGCTTTTTGGGAATTGTATATTGTATTAGGGTTGTACATCTCAGGATCTAATACCTTTTAAATTATGAATAATGAGTTGCTGTTGTGGATTTCCAGTTAATTATCCTGTTGATTGTTGTAATATGAAAGCATAAATTTATGTGACACTAAAAATACAGCAAAACAGCACAATACAATCATTTTTAACCCTTTTAATAGACAGATGTCAGTGTGGTAATACTGTAGGCCACACTTTGTGGTGGAAAATTGGGTGTGAGCTAAAATAGGTGCAAGTAGGTGCTGTAGGTGGGTGAATTTCTGGTCATAGATGGTACAGTATGCTCTGGTCTCCGTGCCACAGGAGAGGCAAGTGTCCAGTTAATAGCAGCCTATTGACACCGGCCCATCTGTTAGGGTGGACCGCAGCCAATGGCGAAAGAGAGATAGAGAGGGAGAGCTAGGGAGAGAGAAAGCACCCTGCCATGTTCTTCTAATGGAGCTGGTCTTTTTATATTTCACTGTGCCTGAGCATGCATGCATGTGTGTGTGTGTTGTGTATATATATATATATATATATATATATATATATATATATATATATATATGTGTGTGGTAGGATGGGTTGTCACTTGAATCATGGAGTCTGCCGGTTGATTCCAGTGTCAGCTGCCTCTCATCCCCCCGCTCTTCTGTCCGCTCGCGTCCCGGGAGGCTTCTGATTGCTGTCGCCATAGTGACTCTATGTGCCATCCTAAAGCCCGCTCCAAGCCCACCGCCTCTCCTGTGGGTCTGTCTTCTCGACGCATGACCTCCCATTCACTAAGAGGCTGTATGCATGCTGTCCCAACATGGTCCGGTTAAAAAGGGTTTCCCTGTACACCCGAAAATACACGCCGCTCCCAGAGGACACGCGCAAATCCACACAGAGATAATATTCACTTTTTCTTTTACTGCACTGCAAATTTGCCAGTGAAAAATCTAAAAAAAAACACTGTTAGTGTTAAATTAACACTGTGGGCCCTATCTTACACCCTACGCAAGGTGCGTCGCAATGATCATTCCTATCTTACACCCCATCAACAGCCTATTTTTAGTTTATATTCATTTGAGTTTATGATTATACAGCTCTGGAAAAAAATTAAGATGTCTGTTTTATTCTAGAAACTATGGCTGAAATAACAATAAAGATGCAGAGCTTTCAGACCTTAAATAGTGCAAAGAAAACAAGTTCATATTCATAAAGTTTCAAGAGTTCAGAAATCATATAATATTTATTGGAATAGCCCTGTTTTTTAATCACAGTTTTCATGCATCTTGCATATTTCATGCATGTTCTCCTCCACTAGTCTTACACAGTGCTTTTGGATAACTTTATGCTTTACACTCCTGGTGCTAAAATTCAAGCAGTTCAGTTTGGGTTGATGGCTTGTGATCATCCATCTTCCTCTTTTTATATGTTCCAGAGAATTTCAATTTGGTAAAATCAAATAAACTCATCATTTTAAGTGGTCTCTTTGTTTTGTTTTGTTTTCCAGAGCTGTAACTAAGCATGGTGGTCTGGAAGTGAGGTGTTTTCAGGTAAATTTCTGGCGTGATGCTGTTTTGGCAGTGGAAAACACATGTACTCCACTGACTGAAATGAACCTAGACAACATTCAATGGTCAGAGTCTATTACCTTCTCAGCTATGCAGGTGTGTCATGAGCCCAGCACTATTACACCCCCTTTTGTTAAACATACACACAAACGGATGTGCTACAAAGTGCAAACCCAGCTTTTACATCAATAATGAACAGAATAAACAGAATAAAGTATCCTGTGCAAAAGCGCTGCACTGTTAAGATACGAACGTGCCAAAGTCAGAGCTCACCTGGCTGTTAAATGGAATGACGACTGGCGCACTGATTGGTTTATTTCAAGTTACGCCCAAAATTAACCACACCCATTATTAATTAATTAAGAGAATTAGTTTATGACTTTTGCGTGTTTTTTTTTAAGCTGCACAAGACATATTTTTTGTGCCCTCATGATACCAAAGACACACCGTCACACCCTAAATCCAGCTGCGTGATGCACAATTGACCGATGCACTATAGATCACTAAAATAGGGTCCTATGAGTTTAGATTTTTTCTTTTTTTGATATCGCTTTCAGTACATGATGCACGAAATAGTTTACAGAATAGGCAGTTGAACAGAGCATTACAGTCGACTGAAACTTTGATGATTTTGATGTGGGAAAATAAAACAAAAAACAAAACAAAAACGCTGCATCTCCAGAGAACCAATTAAAAATGTGAGGATCAAGGAATGGACTGTACTTTGCTTGTGTTCGGTGTGATTGATGTGTTGATTAAATCATCTGTTTGGCGATGACAGGAGCAGTACAGTGGAAGGAGGAGGAAGATGAGGAAGAAGTGGAAGAAGAGGAAGATTCGGCTCCTGCAGGCGCGTCATAATTGTCAAAGGAATACCCGCGGAGATTCAGAAAGCCCTGAAACGCTCTGCGGCTGGAGAAATGGAGCCGAGTGCGCTGGCAGCTCGCTCGCATGTTCACTGGGAAAAAACACAAGAACAAACAGGCAAGAACCAGGAACAATCCATATTTCTGCTACTCGCCTTAGTTTGTACTATTCAGCAGCCCTGGTGAATACATAACAACACGCAAGCCCATGGAGCAAGCTAATTGGTGGAGGAGAATGACATACCACGAAAGACAGCTATTCAATTTTCAATTTTAAGGAGAAATCGCCCAGCACAATTTCTCATCACTTAAAAAATAATCAGTCCACACTGGCTGCTCCTCTGTCTGTAGTTTGCCTTCAAATATGATCAAAGGGGGTGGAGGAGGTTCGGGGGGGGGGGGGATCATTGCCAATTTTGCCTTATTAAAGAAGACTCCCCTCCTTAGCCGTCCCTGTCTGCTTCTAGCACCCAACGCTTATAACCTGGAAATTAGCAGGAGAGAGTCTATATGCTTGTGCCCGCTTGAAACACAGTCATATGGTCATTCATTTGAAGGCTAATCAAAAAGCAGCTCTATTAATAGAAAATGAATAGGGTCTGGCTTGTGCTTGATGGCATAGACTGTCCTCCAATTGTTCAGGAATTCACACATTTTAATCAGCGCACACATAATTGAAAAGAGACAGACAGTATCGGTCGTGAGGGACATCGCAATTTTGAATCCTGAAGCACTTGAAAGGAACAGTTGATGATGGCAATTTCTGCAGCCTGCTTTTTCGCCCCTTTACAATACAGCAGGAGAAAAAAAATATTAAGAGGAAGGTTTCTGGAGTTTGCATTGATTTCTTTGTTCTTCTTTCTTTCCCAGAAGTTGATTTTAGGCAAAAAATCTTAAAAAAGATCTTGATGAATAAAGATTAATTAGAGTATGTAGACTAAGCTACCTTATAGCTTATAGTATGATATATTAAGAGTACATTACTGAGCTTAGGTCCTTTTCTTTCTGATATGCTAAAAGTCATGGGATAGGAATTAGAAGCGTGTCCCATCAGGTTAACCACGTCTCATGGAAGCTGCATCTTTTGGAAATCTATCCTCTGCATTATGGGCAAGCAGTCAGTAGTCAGTAATTTCATATGTCTAATTTTCATGCTTTCCAATTATTCATTTTATTATATCTTATTTTATTTAGTTTAATAGTTTTAACAGCTTGTTTTTGCTATTACTGGGTCTTTTTTTGGTGTTTTTTATGCATCACCTTCACTCACAAGATAACACCTCACAACATATGCACCTGTCTAGGTTTCCAGGCCAGTCATTAAGCGTCTAAAAGCCAATTTTTGGTTCTTCTGTGTGGAACCTACGCCATAGCCTACATGTATCCAGCGAGAGTCTGCGTATGGTGCATGGTGTCGTATAGGCTACGCCGTACCTTCGACGCAGAAGCATAAATTGGCCTTTAATGACAATTAATCAGTTTACATAACGGTATCTCATGACTTTTGGCATGTTAGTGTATGACTATAAATACTTTAGAGATGCTGGGAAAAAAAAGACTTTTCAATGTCTTCCATACACTGGCATGCCAAAAGTCACGGCACAAAAAACAAGTAGCAATTCCCATTACTTCCTGTGTATGGTAAAGAATGGAACATTGTACTTATTAAATGCTAATTTACTAACACTAATTTAAATGTGAGTATTTATGTACTTTCACTTGAAAATATAAAAATATATATATATTTATTTTTACTTTGTACAATAGGAGAGGAGTACAGGTACAATTAAATCATCCCTATAATTCCCTGAGTGATGTGAAGATTACACACTGTCAGGGCTTTTTATATTAAAGAATTTATTCAAATGAAAAAAACAAAAAAACAAGGGAACTGTATGATTGAAGTGTAAAGTGCGTACAGTAAGCTACATAATTATATATTGTATGGGCTTAGTTTCCTATTAAACTACACTATGTTTTATGTACACCTAAGAAAAAAATATATATATACACTATATTGCCACAAGTATTTGGTCACCAATCCAAATCATTGAACTCGGCAGCTGGGACTGCTTCTACAAACATTAGTGAAAGAATGGGTCTCAGGCATTGTGGTACTATGATAGGATGCAGCACCTGTGCAACAAGTCCAGTCGTGAAATTTCACTACTCACTACTAAATATTCCACAGCCAACTGTCAGTGATATTATAACACAGTGGAAGAGACTGGAAACAACAGCGACTCTGTGCTCTACATCATTACATCACTACATCATAACAATATATATATATATTTTTTATCAGAAGCATGCTGAACTGTGGGTAGCTCCAATTTCCTGACCAGTAAGATGTGCTGATCTAATAAGAGAAGAGCTCAGATAACCAGATACAGAGACATGCTGAGATATTCTCAGATATTGATCAGATAACATTAATACAGCACCGCTGAGAGCAGAGGTGTCAAGTAACAGAGTACAAATACATTATCTTTCTTATGTAGAAATGTAGGTTATCTATTACTTTACTGCAGTAATTATTTTCTTTTTTGTTTAATTCTTTAAATATATAGATTTTTAAATTTAGTGTTTGTAGTGTCATATCGCCAAGAGTATCGTTATCGCAAAACAGCAATTGATATTACTATAGGACCATATCCCCGAGCCCTACTAGTGTATCTACAGTTCTTGAAAAAAAAGTTTAACCACTTAAAAATCATGAGTTTCTTTGATTTTACCAGATTGAAAACCTCTGGAATATAATCAAGAGGAAGATTGATGCAGTGTGTAAGACTGGTGGAGGAGAACATGATGCCAAGATACGTGGAAACTGTGATTAAAGCCCAGGGTTATTCCACCAAATATTGATTTCTGAACTCTTAAAACTTTATGAATATGAACTTGTTTTCTTATATTTGAAGTCTGAAAGCTCTGCATCTTTTTTTGTGTTTCTAATTTTTTTGCGAATAAATGTTTGAAAGGACAATATTTTTATTTGCAGCTGCATACTTCTACTTACAGATTAATGAATGCAGATACTTTTCACAGCTCTTGAAAAATGATGATTTTCTTTGATTTTACCAAATTGAAAACCTCTGGAATATAATCAAGAGGAAGATGAATGATCACAAGCCATCAAACCACCAAACTGAACTGCTTGAATTTTTGCACCAGGAGTAAAGCAGCATAAAGGCAAGGCAAGGCAAGGCAAGTTTATTTATATAGCACCTTTCATACACAGCGGTCATTCAAAGTGCTTTACAAATTAGAAAATACACAGAGAAGTCATATAAAAAATAATAATAAAAAAAACATGTAAAAGAATAACAGTAAAAATGGAAAATAAAAACTAAAATAAGAGTCAAGAAGTAAAATTAAAAACATGTAAAAGAACAACAAGGAATTGGAAATAAAATTAAAATAAGAAAAAAAACATAATATAAAAGTGCCGTTACAGAATAAAAGTGGGCGGAGCTGCAGTGTTTTAAACTGAGCTGAAAGCCTGATCAAACATGTAGGTTTTCAGTCTGGATTTAAACATGTTTAGTGTTGGAGCTCTTCTAACACTCTCTGTTAACTGGTTCCATTTAAGAGCAGCGTAGTAGCTAAACGCTGCCTCTCCATGTTTAGTTTTTACTTTAGGCAGCTCTAACTGACCAGTTCCTGATGATCTGAGAGTTCTGCTCGGCTCATACTGCTGGAGCACATCAGATAAATATGCTGGTCCTGCACCATTAACACATTTATAGACCAGTAACAGTACCTTAAAGTCTATTCTGTAACACACTGGTATCCAGTGCAGGGATTTAAGGATGGGGGTGATGTGCTCCCTTCTTTTACTTCTAGTCAAAACTCTGGCTGCTGAATTCTGAATCAGCTGAAGCTGTTTGATGGTCTTTTTTGGGAGTCCAGTTAGGAGTCCATTACAGTAATCAATCCTACTAGAAATAAAGGCGTGGATGAGTTTCTCCAGATCTGCTTTAGACAGAAAATCTCTGATCTTATTTATGTTCTTGAGGTGATAAAATGCTGATTTGGTGACTGCTTTGACGTGACTGTTAAAAGTGAGATCAGAGTCCATTTGTACACCAAGATTACGCACTAGTTCTTTAGATTTTAGACTTTTTGAATCCAGATAGGCAGCTAGTCTGTGCCTCTCATTACTATTCCCAAATAAAATAATCTCTGTTTTATCTTTATTTAACTGCAGAAAGTTCTGTCCCATCCATTTATTTATCTGCTCAAGGCATTTACACAGTGAGTCAATGGGACTGAAATTGTTTGGGCAGAGGGCCATGTAGATCTGAGTGTCATCTGCATAGCTGTGGTAAGATATCCCATAGTCACGCATGATTTCACCCAGAGGAATCATATATAAATTAAATAAGAGTGGCCCAAGAATTGAACCCTGGGGTACACCACAGGTCACTGACACAGTCTCAGAAACATTATTTTCCATTTCCACAAAGTATTTCCTTCCTTGAAGGTATGAACTGAACCATTTTAGGACAGTTCCAGAAATTCCAACCCGGTTCTCAAGTCTATCTATGAGAATGTTGTGGTCAATGGTGTCAAAAGCAGCACTGAGATCAAGCAGTAGTAGAATAGATATTTTTCCTGAGTCTGTGTTTAAGCGAATGTCATTGATAACCTTAATAAGCGCAGTCTCAGTACTATGATTGGGCCGGAAACCTGACTGAAATTGGTCTAGACAGTTATTTATGGACAGGAAGTGCATAACTTGCTTGAAGACAATTTTTTCAATTATTTTTCCAATGAATGGTAGATTAGAAATTGGTCTGTAATTGTTTAATAAGTTTGTATCTAAATTTTTCTTTTTTAAGAGAGGCTTCACAACGGCTGTTTTTAATGAATTTGGAAAATCACCCGACATGAGTGAGGTATTTACTATTTGAAGAATGTCTGCTGATATTGAGTAAAACACATTCTTTAAAAACTTGGTTGGTAATGTATCAAGACTGCAGGTGGATGATTTGAGGTAACTCACTGTATCAATTAAAACTTCTTCATTAATAGTGCTAAATTGGGACATGTTGACTATGATGCATGGTTTTGGAGAGCACGAGGGCTCGTTGGTGAATGTAGATGTACTGATGGCTTGTCTGATATTGTGGATTTTAGTATTAAAAAATTTAGCAAACGTTAAAGTTATCCAAAAGCAGTGTGTAAGACTGGTGGAGGAGAACATGATGCCAAGATTCATGAAAAGAACTGTGATTAAAAACCAGGTTTTCTGAACAACTTTATGAATATGAAACTTTGAAACTTGTTTTCTTTGCATTATTTGAGGTCTGAAAGCTCTGAATCTTTTTTGTTATTTCAGCCATTTCTCATTTTCTGCAAATAAATGCTCTAAATGACAATATTTTTTATTTGGAATTACTGGAAGACTGGTGGAGGAGAACATGCATGAAAGATGCAAGATTCATGGAAACTGTGATTAAAAAACTGACTTATTGCACCAAATATTGATTTCTGATTTTTTTTACTGATATTTTTTTTTGCATTATTTGAGGTCTGAAAGCTCTGCATCATTTTTTATGGTTTTATTTTCAGCCATTTCTCATTTTCTTGCGAATAAATGCTCTAAATTACACTATTTTTATTTGGAGCTGTATACTTTTACCTACTAAGAAATTAATAAATGGAGATGCTTCTCACACCTTTGGATACTGAGAGAGACATCCGCGTGGATGGGGGAGCTGTGTGCTCATCTCGCCCCGCGCGCCTTGCTCGTCCCTATCCTACGTCACGCGCACATGCTCTCTCGCGCGCCTGCTCGCAGCAGCGTTGCCTGGTAACGCACCTGCAGCGTGGTGTGGAGACTGGGAGCTGAGGAGCAGAAGATGGAGGAGAGCGGCAGAGATCTGGATACTGGTGTGTAAAACTGAGGGCCAGAGCCCCCCTGTTAGCTCTGACCACCACAGGCATGACACACTGACACCTGGGCGCGCGGGGGGCGCGGGGGGATGACAGGTGCGGAGGGGGCGGAGCTAGCGTGCTGAGCGTTTGTAAACACAGGCGGTTTGTTTGCTAACGTTAGCATGCCTAGCTAATGCTGTTATTTCAGGCACAACAAAGCCTTTTTAAGGTTTTTAAAGCTTTTTAAAAGCTTATTTAGACGGCTAGCTGTAGCAGCACGTTAGATAGTGTCCTGTCGGTTTGTGCTACCTTATCAAAACGTGTTACTACACTGTTACTACAGCTATATTAATAGGCTAAATAATAAAGCTGCATGGCTTGTTAAAAAATAGCAGGGAGGATAGGTTAGGTAGCTAAATTAGCTGTTTTAATAAAATAAAAGGATTATATTGGCTAGAAAATATAGAAATAACTTATATATCTTCCAGCATAAGTCTAGGCAGGATATTTTTCATGGGAACTAATAGATAATATATGGTATTATATGTTATTTTATTGTTTAAATCGTCTGTTACACTTTTTAAACTCTAAAACATATAGTGAACAATAGTAAATAATAGTAAACAGTAAGCTTATAAACAGAGTTTTTATTTTATCTAAAGAGAGAAAAAAAAGCATAATAAAATTGCATTAAACCAGCTAAACCTTTAACCAAGCTTGTGGTTCAGCACATGCGCAGAGCTGCTGAGGAGCTCATATAGACAGGTAGCACAAATCGACACAACACCTGCAGCAATTATTGTTAAATTAAAGTCAGAAAAAGCAAGTTTACAGTTTTGTAAGTTTCAAATATATATTATGAGTGAGGTCAGGGTTTATAATACACCATATAAGCACAGGATTGTCATGAAAAAATAGTTTAAACGTTTAAACACTTAAATAATAGTGGGTCACATATCAAAGGGTAGCACTATTCGACAGAACACCTAGTGGTGCACCTGTTAATAGTGCACTAATTAATGAGAGTCAGAAAACTTTGTTTTTTAAAGTTACACATGATTTGTGTCTCTTAAAATAAATATTAAGAGTGAGGTCAGAGTTTATAATGTACCATATAAGCACATAATTTAGATTTAAATAGTGAGTTAGTGCATGTAGCACAGATCGACACAACACCTGGTAGTGCACTAATTAATAATAGTCAGAATAAGCAAGTTTACACTTTTGCAACTCTCCAATAAATATTATAAACAATAAATCAATAACGACAGTGATAAAAAAATAAGTTACAATTTTGTTTCTCTTAAAATAAATATTAAGTGTGAGGTCATAGTTTATAATGCACCAGAAAAGCACAGAATTAGAGTTTAGATTTAAAATAGTGAGTTGTGCATCTAGCACAAATTGAGAGTAATGTAAGTTTACAGTTTTGTAACTCTTAAATAAATATTAACACTAAGGTCTGATTCTATGATCTACCTAAGAAAAACAGAATTATCATTAAAAAAACATTGTAAACATGGAAATTTTATCCCTATCAGACTTGAATTATCTTCAGTGCTGGAAATAAAATCTATATAGGCAGTAAATTGACAAATACAAATATTTTTCATATATATATATATATATTATATTTATTGCATTGAAAGCGTATGTGTAATACTTTATTTTTCATATTGACCTTTTTATTTCATAAACCATCCCTAAACAGTAAAAAAAATATATAAAAAGTGTTCTAAATCACATTAAATTAGTAAAAATAATTGCTTTTACTGCAGTGGGTGGGGCCAAGTTACTGTTCCATTGTTTTTTGTGCAAAACATAAAAAAAAAATATATATATATATTTATTTTTTTATTTATTTATTTATTTTTATTATTATTATTATTTTTATGTTCACATAATGTCAATTGTAATGGATGCAGGGACTGAAAGGGTTAAATTAGTGGGTCAGCCTGTGAAGCACATATGGATGGGTAGCACATATCGACACAACACCTGGTAATTAAGACGGTAACACCTGCACTAATTAATGAAAGACGGGGAAAAACAAGTTTGGTCAGCGCTGCTCTCGCTGTCTGTCCATAGACACATTAAATATAACGCTAATAAATATATAAATAACGCGATATATTTATGTATATATAATATTAAAAACAATAATCCTGAACAGGTTATCCATGGGGCAGAAGCTGGAGCTTAATAAACAGCAGGTGAGTTATTTTACCAGACTGAAAGCTTCAGTGGGATGTTTGTCAGGCTAGCTAAAAAAAAAACTGTAAGGTAAAATAAGTGAAATAAATCGTTTTTTGTAGTTTTTATTTACTATTTATAGTTTTGTAACTAAAGAAATAGTTTAAACTAGCCAATAACAGTTAGCTCGGAGTTTATAATACACCTGAGGAGACGTGAATGATCATAAACACGTTTAAACGTTTATAATAGTGCAGTTAAATAGCTGTGAGGTATTATTTTATTATTTCTGTGCTTTTTTGTTTGAATTGCTTTCAAACAAACAGGTTAAATAGATAACAAATACCAGTAAACTCGTGTTGTGTATATAATAGAAAGCTAGTTTTGGTGATGGGCGTATTTTTTTTTAATCAGACCAAGATTTACACTTTTATAACCCTCAAACAAATAGTTAAAACACAGTTAAATATTTATAATTGTAGGTCAGGGTTGCAAACTAGCTCTGAGGTATTTTTTGTGATATTTTTTATTTTATTTTTTTTTGTTAAAATTGAAATTTACACTTTTTTTTATAGCTCTCAGACAAATAGTTAGCTTAATTGGTTAGCCAAAACAGTTAGCTCGGAGTTTATAATACACCTGAGGAGAACTTAATTTTCATAAACACACAACCAGGGTTGCTAAATAGCTGTAAGAGTATTTAATATGATAAGAGGGTTTATTTTTGTGCTTTTTTAAAATTTGAATTTGAGCGTTTATACTTTTGTAACTTTCAAAGAGGTTAAATAAATAACTATTAACAGTAAACTAAGGTTGTGTATCTATAATAGAAAGTTAACTTAGTTGTTGTGATAAAAAAAGCTTGTATTTCAGGTCAAGATTTACACTTTTGTATAACCTTCAAACAAACAGCAAGCTAAGCTAGGTTAGCCAGTAACAGTAGGCTCAGTGTGTATAATGCACCTAAAGAAAACAAAATTATCATGAAAAACACAGTTAAATATTTATAATTCTGGGTCAGGGTTGTTAACTAGCTATGAGGTAATTGTTGTAATAAAAAATGTTTTTTTTCTATTTTTTTTACATTTTTTTTTGTATACCTCTCAGACACATAGTTAGCTAAGTTGGTGAGCCAGTAACAACAGTGAGCTCATAGTGCAAAATACACCATAGTGCAAAATTGTCATAAAAACACAGTTAAATATTTATATTTGTGGACCAGGGTTGCTAAATAGCTATGAGGTAATTGTGATAAAAAATTATTTTGTGTTTTTCTTTTTGTTCAAATCAGGATTTGCACTTTTTTAACCCTCAAACAAATAATTATCTAAGCTAGGTTAGCAAATAACACTAAGCACAGAGTATATATAACACATACAAATCAAGATTTACACTTTTTTAGAACTCTCAGACAAATAGTTAGCTAGGTTGGTATACCAATAACAACAGTAAGCTCATAGTCCAAAATACACCTAAGGAAAACTAAATTATCATGAAAAACACTTTTAAATATTTTTAACTGTGGGTTAGGGTTGCAAAATAGCTATGAGGTAATTGTTGTGATAAAAAGTGTTTTTTTTGTTGTTTTTTTTTTGTTCAAAATAAGATTTGCACTTTTTTCCACTCTTAAACTAATTGTTAGCTGCTAGGTTAGCCAGTAACAGTGACCTCAAGTTGAACATCTGAAGAAAACAGGTGTTTTCCTAAACATTTAAAATTAATAATGGGTCAGCGCATTGGGCTAAACTGCTAAGTAACACATTATGAATGGTAGCATAAATCGACAGAACAACAGTGGATTTCATTTTCCAGCAGGACTTGGCACACTGCCCACACTGACAAAAATGACAACTGGTCTTAATGTATATAATAATCTAATTTTCTGACATACTGATTTTTGGGTTTTCGTCGGCTGTAAGCCATAATGATCAATTAACAATAAAATAAATAAATGCTTAAAATAGATCACTCTGTGTGTAATACATTTATATAATATAAGAGTTTCACATTATAGATAGATAGATAGAAATCATGAGACAGACAAAAATCGACAGACAGACATAGATAGATAGATAGATAGATAGATAGATAGATAGATAGATAGATAGATAGATAGATAGAAATCATGAGACAGACTAAATCGATAGATAGACAGATAGACAGATAGATAGGTAGATCCCTGAGGGGAAATTCTAGTCGTAAAGGCAATAAAAACCTTTTCACTTGACTTAATTTGAGTATTTCAAAAACAAATATTACGGTACTTTTTTATATCAATATTTTGTTGCATTCCTTTTTTATTTGTGTCATTTATTTATGATTGGCCTGATTAGATCTAGGAAGAAAGAATAAATCTGTTAAGTCTAAAACAGCATCCTGGCACCTTCAGCTGCTGTTATGAAATGGCTTTGTTATTCTGCATGTGAAGCTCCATCTGTGCTTCCTCTGAGTTTGGCTGATCCGGTGTTGTGCGTTCCGCTCGGCAGGCAGCGAGGCGGGAGGAGACGATGCCTTGGTGGGAAATGTGAGCAAATTGACAGTCACTCCTCCAGGATACACGGGAGCGCCCAGGAAAGGACACCTCGTCTTTGATGCCTGCTTCGAAAGTGGTGAGTAGGCTGGATATTTAGAGCTCAGTCTTCCAGGTTACAGATTTCTGCCGGTTACGTTTTCTCTGAAAATATACACCACAGATACCAGAGACCTGAAGTGATACTGAGTACTTCTGAACAGCTAATCTACTGGGAATAAAAAACTTTTATACTGTGTTTTCATTAACCCTTTAAAGTCCTGCTAAAGGTTCTGGAGGCAATTTTTTCTCTCTGTAAGTATATGCTAGGGCTGCTGGTGACAGAAGCGCAGTGGAAGCTGGGTAAATGGCTTACTCAAACAGTTTAAATTCAACTGTCATGGTAAGCACAGAATTGCAGACACGTGCAGATACTGATAAAACAATACGTTTATTATAAAAATAAACAGATGTAAGACGTGGTTGATACAGAAAATGGGTAATCACCAGAAACCAGAGCAATGTAGACAAAACCATACCATAAACGAGAGACAGTCCAGAGTTCATACACGAGAGATCCAATGTCAGAGGTAATCCAAGAGGCAGTAGTGAAAACACAGTCCTGGTAATACACAAGCAATCCAATATCAGAGGCAAAGGCAATAATCGGCGTCGAGAAAACAAAAGCAAGGTCATACACAAGATAAACTGAGACAAGAGATAAAGTAACGCTTTGTAATGAGGAGAACCTACAATACGCGGCGTGGGTGTTTGTGTGGAGTGCTCTTTTATAGTGCCAGTAATCAGTATTCGGGACTTCCTGGAGGAAGCAGGTGAGGTGTCACGTGATCAGGTGAGTGCGTGATGTCAGCGGGTGGTGCATTCTGGGTAATCTAGTTGTTGACCTGAGAACCTCCATTAGAGCTGGGTGTGGAAGGGACAGAGGAGCTAACAGCACCAGACGTGACATCAGCTCAACGAGTGCGTGTTTCCAAAAGTGCCCAAACACAACAGATTACATTTTTACTCACTAAATTTAGTACTTCTCACGTTTAAACAAAATCTAGACATTTAAATGACTTTTAAACCTCATGCTCAACTGTTTCTATTGTGTATAGAGATTGAGGACAGAAATAATCATTGACTAATCGACTAATCGATAAAATAATCATCAGATTAGTCGACTACCAAAATGATAATTAGTTGCAGACCTAGTGTATGTATTAGAGCTGCACGATATATCGTTTAAGCATCGTCATCGCGATGTGTGCGTGTGCAATAGTCACATCGCAGGACGTAATTACATCAAACACGTCATGTTGCAA
This sequence comes from Astyanax mexicanus, assembly GCF_023375975.1. Lineage (NCBI taxonomy): Eukaryota > Metazoa > Chordata > Actinopteri > Characiformes > Acestrorhamphidae > Astyanax > Astyanax mexicanus. The sequence goes on along the minus strand of NC_064419.1, from coordinate 46,235,821 downwards.
TGTTTTAATTCTTGACACAAGAAGTAGATACACAGCACTGTCTCTGTGTCTGTGTGAGTGACAGGCTGCTGCTGCCTGAGAAGCGTGCGGCAGGAGTAAACACGAGGTAACCACATGGGCTCCATCCAAGCTGTGCACAGTTTTGCACAAATATTTCCAGTTACAGCTGAATTCATGCTTTGAATCCCAGAAAAACGCTCTTATTTACCTTCTAAAAAGCCATTTAAATGCTTGATTAAAGGGCAGATTACTGTTGTTTTGCTGTTTTCCTCGGGTTTTGAGAGCTTGGCACTGACTCAGCTCTTGATCAGTTCGGACGCGAGACAGTGTGCAGGTGCGGGCGGGACCGGTGATGTCATGGGCCCTGCATTGTTTAATATTGCAATATATATCGCAGAGAAAATTTACATTTGCAATGTAATTTTTTTCCAATAGTGTGCAGCTCTAATATGTATAGGCCAACAGAGTTATCTCCTTTTTTAAATTCAAGCCTGGCTTTCAAAATATTCTTGTTAAAAGTGGTTATCATCTTCTGGTAAAACCTTATTTTTTTCCTCATGAAGTCTTCTGCAAACAGTAGATATGGATACCTTCACTCCTGCCCTTTTGAGGTTGTTGCTGAGGTCACTAAAAGTTGTTTAATGTTTTTTATTCACAACACTCACAATGTTTCTGTCATTAACTGCTGTGGCTTTCCTTGGTCTGCCTGTTTGACATCTGTTACTTAGTACACCAGTGATGACTTTCTTCTTCAGGAGATTCCAAAGTTTTGTTTTAGGGTCTTTCTTTACAGCATTTTTTTTCTATTTTCTAAACTATGTATCAGTTCCAGGAAATACCTCAAAATAAAAGCTGAAATGTTGATCTTTTGTCTTTATATATATTCATCTTTTAATTTCAAACCCAGCTGTTTTCAGTCTACAAAATAAACAAAAAAGTTAGCCTTAGTTTTATAATACTTTTGGGAGGGACTATAAGTCAAATAGGGTTGCAGCGGTAACTGGTTTCACGGTATACCATGGTATTAAAATGCACGGTTATCATACCGTGTGTGTTTGCTTATTACCGGTAAAACGCAAGCCAGCGGAGAAACTCACCCGCGCATGCGCAACTCTGCTCCGCTTCAGCTTCTCAGCACACAGCGGTGAGAACAGCAGAGAGTGCATCAGACTAAACAAATCTCCGTCCGCCTAAAAAAAGGCTGAACTAAAATCAGCAGTGTGGGACTATTTCGGATACCCGCCGAACGCACCCGAGGATGGTTATCCGATTTGTAATAAGGTAAAGGTGGACATACGTCAAACCTGTTCTCCCATCTCCGAGAAAACCACCCCGATATGCAGCGCAAAGTATGTGTTTAGTTTATAATTTTAATCTGAACCTAAATAAAACCTCTTTGTAGTCGTGCATAACCCATGCGGTAAGCGCCCGCAATCGCGCTGAGTTATCCGAGATTTGGGCACGCAGGTACAGGCGTGAAGTGCGTGCTACGATGGATTCACGTGTCCGTGTAAAGGTCCTGGCCGGACTGGATGTGAAAGACGCCGTTCATTTACATGCGTTCATTTTCAAATTCAGACGTGCCTGTTTTTCATATGTTAAAACCAGACTCGGTGTGAAAGCCTTAAAATAGAAATCTCTAAATCTATAAATCCCCTCTTTCTGCAGTATCTGGTTATATACCAACTTGGCAGTATAACGGATGTTTACAACAGTTGTTGATCAGACACTGACCCAGGCTCAGTTTATCATATATTAAATAATTTAACTGAATATTTTAAATACAGGATCTTTACTTCCTAGAGGACATGTAATGTGTGTAACGTGTGTATGTGTATGTGTGATATATATATATATATATATATATATATATATATATATATATATATATATATATATATATATATATATATATATTTTTTTTATATACACTCTTAATGCCCTTAAGAATAGTGGAAAAACCTGATTTCCTTCACCTGATGGTGTACAGCTTATTTTTTTTAAAGGAGACATTAAAATTATAATTGTTCCAGGTTTCTACAATAAATAGTTAATTGAACAATAAAACCGTTGTTTTAATTTTTGAGGGTCAGTTTAATAATATATGTAACAAACTGTGATACCGTGATAACCGTGATACCGCGGTATTTTCTGAGAAGGTTATCATACCGTGAAAATCTCATATCGTTGCAACCCTAAAGTCAAATGCTGATATAATAACCTAGTCATGCAAAAAAGATATACTTTCTGGTCATAGCGCCTAGCATTAATGTCACCTTTTTAACATATTGTAAAAAAAAAAATAATTATTATAATAAAATAAATTGTAATACTTTTAATGGTCAATAAATTTTGCAGGCATTGCAATTCATATTTTTTTCATTTAAATTAGAAAAATAAATACTACATAGAGAGATAGATAAATGTACCTTTTTCTAAAGCTAACATGTCATTTAAAGAAAGGGCTGCTGCCGCTCTGTGAGCGATTATAATGTCTATGGTGCGTATGACATTAGAATAGAGCATTAGGACTCGACTATGTGTTGTCAAAGCTGTGTGATTACAAATGGCAGCTCTTATCTTGCGCCGAGCTGAACTTTTTCTTGCTATATGGTGCCAGACAGTTCTCAGAGCGCGATATGCTTTTACAGGCTAATTATCTCCTTTTACAAAGAGGGAGTAAAAAATTTAAAGCCTGGTGCGAGAGTGCCTGCTCTTTTACCTTGTCTGTCTGCCGCGCTGAAAGCCGTAATTAAACAGTGCCGTAATATTTTGAAGAATGCTTTGAGTAAATGGCCTTTGTTTGGCTCTTTTTGCAAGGGTTGAATGAATGGCGGCATAATGAAAATAAAGTGCTTTTTCTGTGACAAGGTCAAGTGGGCAGCTGAGAGTGGCTCTGGGTTGGATTGACAGTGAATCAGTAGGGCTCTGGAACAGACACAATATCATTCTCTGCTGGGAGATTAGGTTCAGGGTCTCCAGCAGATGAGACTCAGCTTTCATATTCTTGACAGGCAACCAATTCACTCCACTGCAGGGCCCGGGCCGGCCACTGCCTCTGGCCTCCCTGTGGGAGAGCTTTTTAAAGGATTTTCCTGCTCGTGGAAATGTTCTATATCAATGCAATTTTAGGATGGGCCGTCCTCTTTCACTCTTATCATCTTGTTACTTTGTGCTGTGAAAAGTTGAATGAGACTAGCCCGTGTGATTGTGCAGCTTTGGATTGAAAACTAAAAAAATAGGAGGCTGGAGGTGAAGTTAGGAGCCGTACGTCACAGTGTACAGCAGCTGACCTTCAGCACTGAGATTTCCATTTCATTCTATTCTATTGATTTGATTATCAATATCTAATCGAATTTAATTTAGGGATATTTTAATCAATCAACCTTTATTTCTACTCTGAATACATTGAGGGTACCCCTCATTTTCAATGCAGCTGAGCATTTACAAAATTAAAGGGATTTTAAATTAAAAAAAAAGTTTAAATTATTAAAACAAACAAGAAATATAAGATTTAATTAAGAAGAAATAAAATAATTCAGAATAAAAGGATGTGCAGACAGGCTAAAATGTAAAGCAATAAATAAACACAGTTAAAGAAATAGAGAATTCAAATAACACCAAAATATAAAAAAAAGGTAATTGATGGAACTAAAATAAATAAATAAATAAATAATAATAAGTTAAGAAAGTAAAAAAAAAAAAATTACAAAAATAAATGAAATAAAAAGGTAAAATGTCTAAAAGTAAAACAAGTAATAAAACAAATTAAAAGGTAAAATATAAAATTAGATAAATAAAAAAGACAAAATAAATAAAAAAAAATAATAATAAAAGGGTAAAAGAAAACTTAACTAAAACAGTTACAGGCTGTCTGATGGTGGTTAAATATTAAAGGTTTTAAGCTTGGGTATTTTAGAGTTTCCTGTAGTGAATTCCAGCTTGCTGCTGCTCTGTAGCTTACCTTACAAGTAATCCAGTCACTAGAGGGGGTCTGATAAATATTGTTATTTTATAGAAATCATGGATGAGATATAAGATTGCAATCGCACATACACATGTTTAGTTTGGATAAGAAATGAGGAATTCTGATCTCGTCATTGTAGAAGATTTAACACTTATAACTGATGGCATGTTTCCTCTTTTTATGCTGTTGGAGGTGTGGAATATGGAGCTACACAAGCTTTAAGACTCTCAGTTAAACTCAGTAACTTACAATACATTTACAATATTCTAGTTTAAAAAGCTGAGATATTATAATACAGTAAATATACTGCAAGATATTATAATACATTAAAACTCCCCTTAGATATTATAATACAGTAAATCTACCATGAGACATTATTATGCAGTAAAATAAAGGATCTAGTCCGCCAGGTGTAATGTAATGTAGTGTAATCATGATTTTATCCATGATTTAGTCACAGAATATTGTTGTGATATAATTCAATACATTTTTAAGGGTTTTTAAAGTGTTTCTAACACTGATTATTTTATTCACATTTACTGATAAGTACCCATAATTAACATCTTAGTCTTTAGTAAGAAAAAGTGTGTTAGTAAGAAAACTTATTTATTAAAGCATTTGTTTTATCTATCTATCTATCTATCTATCTATCTATCTATCTATCTATCTATCTATCTATCTATCTATCTATCTATCTATCTATCTATCTATCTATCTATCTATCTATCTATCTATCTATCTATCTATCTATCTATCTATCTATCTATCTATCTATTTTTAGTTTTAGCCGCACCCCTCTAGATTGTACCACATATGCCTCATATTTGTACAGTAGGTGCACATTTAATGAAGTTCTTTTTAAATTTTATTAGTACTGTAGTTTATTGTTTTAACCTTACTGTGACTTTGATTGAACCGTAAATGGGAATCCAACAGTAGGTCCATGTGAGATCTGTAAGAAATCTGCAGTGAAAGTATGGCTTCTGAAGACGTCTAAAGACGGATTTTGAAACACGATGGTTTTAACAATGTCACTGAAAGAGAATATCGTGCATTATGGCGTCTGGGCTCATCATTGCTGCGAAACCGCTGTGCGCTTTGTGTCTTTTGTTGCTATTTGTGGGCAGTGAAGGGCAGTGGCAAAAGGACGGGGAATATGATCAACATAAATTTGCAGAGCCCGAGTCGATATAAATAAATAATCAGGGGATTTTATAAGTTTCTCTGTTTTCCCTGCTGACTGGCCCTGAGGACCTACGACATTGATTAATGAGCATCGAGCGGCCAGGCACAGATCAGCTAACATATATGATATTACCCCTATGTCTCTGGCTGGGGAAATTCTCCTGAATGATTTATGGAATTGATATTAATCTCTTTCCAGTAAATGCATTACCCAAGTTGGAAAAGGGAGAGGAATTGATATTACGGCGCTAATGTCAAATTAATGTCCTGTTGCTGCTTCAGCAAAGCAACACGGCAGCTAAACGATGTTAACCGCTTACACGCTGACAGAGGAGAAGTGACGCGGCTCTGGCACCAATCGCAGCTTTTGCTGTTAAACGTTATTGAGTGCTGAGCTCCAATGTCAGTAAAAGGACATGCCGCAGAGGAACGTTATGGAATAAGAAAGGCTTGAATTTGACATTTAATTACTCATCTCTTTGCGCTGAAAATGTTAGAGGTGGCAGATTTGGATTTGTACCTAACTTCTGAGCTAACTCTACCACTGTAACTCACTATAACTCCTTATAACTCACTATCACTCACTATAACTCACTATAACTCACTATAACTCACTATCACTCACTATAACTCCTTATAACTCACTATAACTCTGTGATTTCCTCTGTTTATACTTAAAAAAGAACACTTGACTAGAACACAACCAACATTTTCATTTACTTTAGTTCTATTCCAGACAGTTTGAACCCAAGATAATTGACTTGGGTTTAGTGCTGGGCGATATGGGAAAAATCATATATCACGATATGGAATTTTTATATCACGATAACGATATATATCAGAAAATAGACATTAGAAAAATATCGAAAAATATGACAAATTAATATCATTGCTTACTTTTTTCCAACTTTATTTCAAAGTGACATTAAACCAAACTTTCACAAATGAGAATTACTACCTTTTAGTGCAGCAATATATATGTGAATATATCAAATGAAAACAGATGAGGTAGATGCAGTAGCTAAGTTTTTCAAAATTATACAGGTATTTAAATTGAGTTATCAAAACTCAATTAACCTTTTTTAAAGCAGCGTCACGTCGCAAAACCACAGTATGAAGCTTTATTTTTGCTGAGATTACTTTATCACTTATATAAACCGAGTTTATGCAAAGTGACCACACCAATACATTTCATCGTAGCCTACTTTATACATTTGCATGAATAATTGATGAAATTACTGTAGAAACGATAGGGAGACTTTTCTATCGTCCCCACGATATTTATCGTCATATCGCACAGCGCTACTTGGGTTGTAATGAAACATGTTAACCAGTACAAGCTTTTGTCAAATAGCCCACCTAAATTCACCCCAGCATTTTAAAATACAGCACTTTTAGCCGATACTCCCAACAGGATAGTGATAGGGGCATAGTGATGTCCATGTAAAGAAATCACTATTTTTACACCTTTTAACAACAAAATCAAAGTAGCTCATTAGTAGTAGTATTAAAACATCATTAGTAGAATTCTGAGGATCCTGACATTTAAAAAGAGGGAGTAAGAGCCTGAAGTAAGTGAGTAAAATGTGTGGAGCTACTTTGAGCTTGTTTTTTTTGTATTTTAGAATTGAGGGGGTGAATAGATGTGGGCTATTAAACAAAATTTAAAGCTGTTTTCAAGCTCTTTCCCAACACTAAAGTTACCTGGAAGGGTCTGAGAGTCACAGCCAAGTGTATATCGTCGCTGTCCAATGAAAAACAAGTGAAAAAACTGCAACTTTACAGGAGAAAGAACAAACTTAACAATACTTAACTTTTAATGTAAGTCAGTGTAAAAAGAGTTTATTTCAGCTCATTTTAAAGTATTTCTATTGGTCCGTTAATCAAGAAATTTTGGCACATTTTAAGGGACAGTCTGATCGAATTATACAGTAAACTAAAAATAGACAAAAATGGAGATACTTGTTTTCCATTGGACATCGACCATATTTACATTACATACACTGTTGTTTTGTTATTAAATAATGTTACTATAATAAAAGTAGTGAAAATATGAGTTTAATTCTTCATGTAAACACTATTTGTTTTATTATAGCAGGTCATTTATACAATTACAACATTAGTCATGTCTGAACAATATCAGGTCAAATATATTTAATATGTATTACATTTATACATTAAATTAGTAATTCGATAAATAATTGATTATTCAATAAAAAATAATGAACAGATTAATCGATTATCAAAATTATCATTAGTTGCATTGTTCAAATAGTAAGTAATGGGCGTGTTAGTCTGAAAGTGAGGTATGTACATTTACTAGAATACAATATAAAATAACATTGCTGTTCCTGTAAATGACCAGCTTGCATATCTTCCCAGCCTGAACGAGCAGGTCAGGATCCTCTACTGAGAAGCACAGAAGTGCTGCACCATTAAAATAGCAATCTGCCAAAGTCAGAGCGCACCTGACTCTTAAAGGGAATGTAAAGTGGCACTCTGATTGTTTTATTTCACATTACACCCAAAACACCCATGTTTAGCTAATTAAGAGAATTACTACATGCGTTTTGCGCATTTCAAGCTGCACAAAGTGTACTTTTCCTGTTGTTATGATAGCAAAGACACATTGACTCGCCCTAAATCAAGCAGTATGGTGCGCAGTTCATATCATTCTGTCTTTACATTACATTACACTACATTACATTTGGCAGATATTTTTGTCCAAAGCGACTTACAATATTTAAGGACAAAAGTAATAGAAGTTAGAGGTAAAAACATATTTAGATAGGGTCTAAAGGAGATCAAAGGGAAATAATGGGATAAAGAAAGTAAAGAAAGTAGAGAAGGGGAAGAGGAAATGAGGTTAGAAGTAGTTAGTGTGTTAGAGGTGTTAGGAGAGTAAGAGCTCTTTGAAGAGCTCTGTCTTCAGGAGTTTATTAAAGATAGCGAGAGATTCTCCTGATCTGGTAGTAGAAGGTAGTTAGTTAGAGGTGTTAGGAGAGTAAGTGCTCTTTGAAGAGCTCTGTCTTCAGGAGTTTATTAAAGATAGTGAGAGATTCTCCTGATCTGGTAGTAGAAGGTAGTTATTTAGAGGTGTTAGGAGAGTAGGTGCTCTTTGAAGAGCTCTGTCTTCAGGAGTTTATTAAAGATAGTGAGAGATTCTCCTGATCTGGTAGTAGAAGGTAGTTAGTTAGAGGTGTTAGGAGAGTAAGTTCTCTTTGAAGAGCTCTGTCTTCAGGAGTTTATTATTAAAGATAGTGAGAGATTCTCCTGATCTGGTAGTAGAAGGTAGTTAGTTAGAGGTGTTAGGAGAGTAAGTGCTCTTTGAAGAGCTCTGTCTTCAGGAGTTTATTAAAGATAGTGAGAGATTCTCCTGATCTGGTAGTGGAAGAAAGTTTGTTCCACCATATCACCTATAGATCACCTTAATAGAGTTAATATCTTGGGTTTATACTGTATGCAATCAAATCAAATTCAAAGTAAATGTAAGAAACACTTTTACAAATATCTTTATTTGCTTTTTCCATAGTTAAACCACTATATATATATTTGCATGTGTAATAGCCATGTCAGTTTTTGACACAGCATTGTGTTTCCAGTTGCCAACTCCCTCCCCAATTTACATACCTGTGCTATTATTTGACAGTGACAGCTGGTAAATTAACATACCTCATGTATTCCATATCTTTCAGTGTGATGTATTTTAAAGGTGTGACATCACAGTTCCCCGCATGCTCTCACTCCCAGCTTAATTTATTGCTGAGTGAGTCACAGGAGTTTAAGCAAATGTGTTTATGTGACTTGAAGCCGAGATATCACTCAACGTGCCTCCTGCTGCCAATACAATTGTTTCTGCTTCTCTCTTTCCGAGACAGCTGTCAGGGTTCTGCATAAAAATGTGAATTCTGAGAAATGGCTCATATCTTTAGTATCCAGGTAATAAATTCTAATTGGTTTATTAAAACAGTCCATGGTTATGTAAACTGTTTACTGAAGGTATAAAACACCTAATTTACATTTAGATGAGATATATCTCACTTTCTTGTCAGCCGTATGCAGATTAGGGCAGTAGTATATCTTTTCGGAGGCAGTTGGGCTTCCAGGTTTGGAGTCACTTGAAGAAAGAAAAGAAAAGAAAGAAAGAAAGCGTCCCCTTCTCTCTCTCTCTCTCTCTCTCTCTTTCTGTTTTTATTGGTCTGTCTCTCGCTCTTATTCTAATTCTCTCACTTCGTCTCGCTCTGTTTTATAGAACTGGAGTAAAATGACCCCTATTATGCTCTGCTTGATTCTACAAAGCATATAATGAGTATTTCCTCAAGGTGTCATTAAAGTGGTTTTGATGGCTCCTTATATTTGGTGGAATTAGAAGAAGTAGATGAACATCCATAGGGTATAGAATGCAAATGAGCTTTAAAGGGGTTTAATTAGTGCTTTAATAACAAAAAGAGAGCCCTTTGATTATTCGGTAATTAGTGCTGTGTTTTGTATAGTGTTTACCCTTTATTTGTATAATAAACAATAGATAATATATATAATTAATTGTTTTGTATTTTTTTTTGTTTGTCTGAATGGTTTGCTTTATTACTTGTTGTAATTTTAACAAATCTAACAAAAAATATATATATTTTTTTCTTCCAGCATTTTACCATTTCATCCTTTGCTTTGTGTTAACTGTAGTTTAAGCCAAATCGTGAAATGATTAAGCGTTAATGTTATTTAAGCGAGAATGTATTGGACATCCATTTATATTCAATTTATTTATAATGTTCAACTTTTATTTTTATAGTAAAGATACACTCTTAATCCTAAAAAAATGTGATAAAATATTTAAGCAGTTGCACTCAGAATAAAGTGTCAGATTTCAGTGCTATTTAGTAGGAAGATAACTAGAAGAGACATTTGGTACCACTTTAAAATAAGACTACCTTTATAAAGGGTTTATTCATGTTTACAATTAGTTTATTAATGGTTACTAATTAGGTTGTAAATGCCTTAAAAATCATTAATAATCAGTTATAACACATACGTAGAAAGAACAACAATGACCTGTTGTTTGCCAAATAGTGAACCCATAGCCATCTATATTGTTGACCTTTCTACGTATGTGTTATAACTGATTATTAATGATTTTTAAGGCATTTACAACCTAATTAGTAACCATTAATAAACTAATTGTAAACCATTTATAAACCCTTCATAAAGGTAGTTTTATGTTAAAGTGGTACCGACATTTATACTGATGTGGAAAATTAGAGTATCATTTGAAAAGTTAATTTATTTCAGTAATTGAGTTCAAAAAGTGAAATTCATATATTATATAGATGTATTACACACAGAGTGATCTATTTTAAGCGTTATATTTTTTGTTTTTATTGTTGATGATTATGGCTTACAGCCAGTGAAACCCCAAAAATCAGTGTCTCAGAAAATTAGAATATTATATAAGACCAATTGGTACTTGGTACTGCAGTGTGGGCAGTGTGCCAAGTCCTGCTGGAAAATAAAATCCACATCTCCGCAATGGGAGATGGGTAAATGGGTAAATGTCTCATTCACACAGGTTACACTCAACTTAGTCTGTGTCTCCAGAAGTGCCCAAATAAAACAGATTACATATTTACTCACTAAATATTAGAGCTTTTCATGTTTAAACAACATCTAGACATTTAAATGCCTTTTAAATCTCATGTTCAGCTGTTTCTATTGTTTTAAAGGCGGAAATAATCGTTGACTAATCGACTAAACGAAAAATAATCATCAGATTAGTCGACTACCAAAATGATCATTAGTTGCAGCTCAAGTAATGAATACCAAAGGTGATATAACATCCTACAATTTAGAATTGTGTACGATTCCAGGTCATTCAGTACTAAGGCTGCAACTAATGATTATTTTGGTAGCTGACTAATCTCATGATGATAATTCTTTCGATTAGTTGATTTGATTAGTCACCGATTATTTCTGCCATGTCCTCCATCTCTGAAACAATAGAAACAGCTGAACATGATATTTAAAAGGCATTTAAATGTCTGGATGTTGTTGAAATGAGAAAAGTTCTGATATTTAGTGATTAAATATGTAATCCTTTGTATTTGTGTGAGTGAGCCCATTACCCATCTCCCATTGCACTTCTGTTTTCAGTACTTAGTGAGGTACTGTTACAAATTAATGATTAGTCGACGATGAAATTGGTGGTCGACAAATTTAAATAATCGATATTGTCGATTATATCGACTTATCGTTGCAGCCCTGTTCAGTACAGGCACTTTTATTTGTTGCTCTGTTCTGTGTTTGTGTTGATGGTGCATTTTAGTAGTTTTTGTAATTTAAAAGTTTTTTTCAGCTTTTTATTGTTTATTCCTTTGTTTGTGTTAACCGTACATTAAGCTAAAGCTGTGAAATGAGTGAGCTTCAGTGAGAGTGGATTGGACAGTCAGGCGTGAAACTTTCAACACGATACTTCCCTAACATAATCTATATTCAGAACGGAAAACAGGATTTTTATGCACAGGTGTGTGCTGTAAATTGTAAAGGGTTGTTTTATGAGCGCAGGATTTGTTTTGTTTCCCCCGTTGGCACCGCGAGCAGTGGGTACAGATGTGCTCTGCTCGGATTCCTTGTCTCTTGTTATTACATTAGTGTAGGTGTTACTCACATCAGTTTCATAATTATTCCTGGGGAAATATTATGTTGAAAATTGCTCCACACGTTGGTGTTTCATCAGAGGATCATGTCTTTTGAGTAATAAAACTCATTGACTGCAGCTCCTGATTAAATCTGGTGCCAGTGCCAGTCAGGCATGGGGGAGGTGTGTGTGTGTGTGTGTGTGTGTGTGTGTGTGTGTGTGTGTGTGTGTGTGTGTGTGTGTTCACGTGACTTTATGCTGGGGACGGATTAACACACTGGCTACCCTAGACTGCAGCTTTAGGGCCCATGCAATGATAAGGGCCACATTATTTTTTATTAATTCATTTTCAACCAACATAAATGTGAATAAATGCATTAAATTGATCACAGCACATGTCATTTATTGAAATAAATATATAAATAAAAATATGAAATGTGTGGGATATAAAAAAATGATACAAACATAAAAAAATGGAAAATGGAATTAGGTCCTAAATCCTAAAAATAGGTTTTCATAGTGGCCAGTTTGAGGGGCCACGTCCAACATTTTTACTATTAATGTTTTAGTTTTTTTCCTCACTATAAGGTTCACTTAAAAACCTTTAATGTTCCCAAAAATCGTCAGTGTGCCTTATAATCTGGTGCTCCTTATGTATAAATTCTACCAGTCAGGTATTAAGGAGCAGTAAAGCCACTCTGCTGAAGTACAGAGTTATACAGGAGTTTTTTAGCTCTTTTGCCATTTACAAGTGAGAATTATTGGCCTGTAGCTTGCTGCTAACCCAGGCTAGCAATGCTGGAGCACTAGTTCTTTTTCCGTTCAGAGACAATTGTATCGTACTGTAGCCTGTGCATTTATTGTCTTAAAACAAGCTACGTGGGTCAAACCGCTATTGAATATCACCCTGGCTTACCAGAGCACTCAGGGTTCCCCAGTGTAGCTAATGCTAATGCTGCTGCACCCAGCCTTAGTGGAAATCTGGAAGCTAAAGCTTACTGTAAATAAATGGAAGTGCTTTAGTCACCCAAATAAACAGTTTTCAGGAGTGAAATCTGTTTTGTTTTTAAGAATTACACATTTGTTTATTTAGCTTAGCTTTACTTAACTCGGTTACCTTCCCACCACCCAGCAGCGAGACCTGCTGAAGTTGAAGAAAAACATGGCGACACCCCTGTTCCTTACTAGTATCCCATAATGCGCCTTATAATCCGGTGCACCTTTTAGAGTAAAAAAATACATAAAATATATAAAAGATACATAAAAGATACATAAAGATACCTAAATCATCTTTATGTATCACTGTTTATGCATCACTAAAATAATATCACAATATTTCAGGTTACGGTTTAGGTTTTACAATACCAGTATTCTTGATGATGAGACAAAATATAGATTTTTTTTATGAATTTAGGCATATAATACTGATGTCACAATAAGAGAACCACCACCAATAAGAGACTCATTGAGGCATATGATTTCTGACACCAAGCAATTGAGACCCAAGTAGGAATACAAAATCACACTTAAACACTAGTTTCTCAGGGGGTCCTTGGGTAAATTTCTCATTTATCAGTGATTTTATTCGCGTCCGGAACGACCTTGTTTGTTTTTTTTTAATTACAGGCTGAATTATGTAATGTTTTCTGCTGAACTCCTTGTTCCTTCGGTAATTTTGTCCTGTCTGGATGCACATCTCTGAGTTTCGTCTCCTTGCGTTTAATAAAATTGCTTTTTGTCCACTGCTACACAATGTAATTACACTTTGGGCGCACGTTTCCATGTTATGGAGATTCATGTAAACACAACAGCGAATGGAAATGGAGGAGCTACTGAACGTGATGTCATGTGACCGAGAAAGCCTACAAAAAACTCACTGGTCCTCCTGTTTTTCAGTTGCAGTCCAGATGCAGGAGTTTTATCAGTGAGTAGACGTCCCCCTGAGAAACTAATCCCGTCCAGATAGGGCTAAAAAAACAGTTTTGCATAACATTTTCCTTTTAAAGCTGCAATAATGTTTTATTTTCTTGCTATTGGCCCTTTAAATTGATGGTGCATCTTCATTAAGTTGTTGAACGAAGTAAGTTGCGCAGTCAGAATTGGACGAGGCCTTTGCTGAGAGACTGATAATGAGGATGAATAGTTTACTGCTGATGGAGCTTTAATTGTTTTGTGTTTTCCTTTCTCTAACGGGGGGATTTTTTTATGTGTCTCCCGCCCTCCCTGTGTTCCCTCAGAATTCCTCTTGTCACACCAGCAGAGTACATCTACTGGATGAATGATTGTAGTCACAGCCAGAGAGAGAGAGAGAGAGAGAGAGGGAGGGGTAGAGAGAGAGAATGAAAGAGACAGAAGGGACAAAAAGCAGCCTGAGTTGCTGCAAGAGATTTATACACTTTAGAGCTTCCAGAATCAAGACAGTCGGCTCCCCATTGATTAAAGAAGTGGGGAACATTCTAACAATCAAGCTCCGTGCTTAACACAAGTGGCAGCAGGCGTCAGCGCGGCTCGGAGGGGATCAAGTGTGCTTCTTCTGATATTAGGCCACTATAAATGTTTAATCATTTTCAACACAAGTACGAGGAAAACATGGACTGTGGGGAAAAATTTAAAATCAAGTTGTTTTTTGTTTTTTTAGTTTTAAAAGTTTTTTTTTTGGTAACACTTTCTATAAATGTCATCTCTATTAGACTCTTTAACCACATTTATGACAGATTATAATTAGGCTGCACCGTTTAGTCCAGGGGTGTCCAAACTACGGCCCGCGGGCCATTTGCGGCCCGTTTCCTTTTTTGGAGCGGCCCGCGAGTTATTTTAGAAATAGAATGAAAGTTGGCCCGCTGTTAAGCAGGTTTTTATAATGTGAGATTCAAAGTTTGAATGCTAGGTGTCAGAAACGGGCCAAAGAGTCTAAAAGCGAAGAGAGTGCGCATTTCTAGCGCAGAAAAACGGGCCAAAGAGTCTAAAAGTGAAGAGAGTGCGCATTTATAGCGCAGAAAAACAGGCCAAAGAGTCTAAAAGCGAAGAGAGTGCGCATTTCTAGCGCAGAAAAACAGGCCAAAGAGTCTAAAAGTGAAGAGAGTGCGCATTTCTAGTGCAGAAAAACAGGCCAAAGAGTCTAAAAGTGAAGAGAGTGCGCATTTCTAGCGCAGAAAAACGGGCCAAAGAGTCTAAAAGCAGAGAGGGGGCGCATTTCTAGTGCAGAAAATTTGTTGCCGTAATTAAGGAGTTTAATATTAAGAGACATCATGAAATTAAACATCAATTTGAAAAATCTTAGTTTACACAACACTGTCAAAGATAAAGATAGAAAGTCAAGTAAAATGGTGTGTGAATTAAATAATCAGGAAAAATGTATTATTTAAAGTGGTATATTTCATTATTTGTTTTATTATAGAGTCTGTGGCCCGTGACTTCAAATATATTTCTCCTTCTAGCCCCCAACAAAAAAAGTTTGGACACCCCTGGTTTAGTCGATATAATCGATAATGTCGATTATTTTAATTTGTCGATTACAAATTTCATTGTCGACTAATCGTTAATTTGTAACAGTACCGCATTACACAAAGTTGTAGATAGGAGATGGGTAACAGGCTCACTCACACAGTTTACACTTAACTTGGTCTGTGTCTCTAAAAGTGACATATTAGATAATTACTCAGTAAATATCAGTACTCTCCTTTTTAAACAGCATCTGGACATTAGATGGAGGACAAGGAGGACAAGGCAGAAATAATCATTGACTAATCGAGAAAATAATCATCAGATTAGTCGACTACTAAAATAATTATTAGTTGTAGCTCTAATTATACCTTTATAAGGCATTATAAACATTAAACAAGGCTATACATATTTTTATAAGAATGCATAACCCATAATAGCCGTGCTTACTATGCGTTATATATGCATTATGCAAATCAAATTCAAGAATATATTTATAGAATATATACAACAAAACAAGTATTGCAGTTTCATTTAGTCTAAATATTCCAATGCATCTAAAAAAAATAGAATATCATTGAAAAGTTAGTTTATTTCAGTAGTTTAGTTCAAAATGTAAAAAATCATCATATATAATATAGGTTATATTAAATACAGAGTGAGCTATTTCAAGCATTTTATTACTTTTATTGTTGATTATGATTATGGCTTACAGCCAGTACAAACCCTAACATCAGTGTCTCAGAAAATTATAGTATCATATAAGACCACTTGCTTTATGCAGTGTAGGCGGTGTGCCAAATCCTGCTGGAAAATGAAATCCACATTAGAATATCCACAATATAAATATTATACAGTATAATAATCTTATTGTCTGAGACACTGATTTTTGGGTTTTCAATGGCATAGGCATAATCATCAACAATAAAATAAAAACACTTAAAATAGATCACTCTGTGTGTAATACATCTATAGAGTATAAGAGTTTCACATTTCACTGAAAATAAAGTCATTTTTCAGTGATATTCTATTTTTTGTATGATATGCACTAGTGTATGTATATAAAATAAGTAAACGAAACTAAAATATATAGTAAATGTAACAACAAAAATCGACCACAAAGCAACAAAAAAAAGTGTAGAATATTTAGTGCATGTTAACCAGTAAACTAGAAACAAGCTATTCAAATAATACAGTAAAAATAGCTGTATAGTTTTTTTTTTTATATATATATATTTAAAAGTGTCGGACGTTTTGGATGCAGTATTATTGCACGTAATAAAATATGCTGCACCACTACTTTATACAGTGCTTTTTTTCTCATGTTGCTTCATTTTTTTCTTTGATTCTCATGGACAAACTGAAACGATTCAATAAGTATAAAGCTGTTTTTGTGTGAGACATATTGAGTGTTAAATGTAGAACTCCATTAGTGCGTCTCTGTGGGGAAGGGAAGAGGAACTAGGCTAATCTGTCAGACCTTAAATGTCAATGTTATGTCCTCCCAGCTTTAGCCTTAAGAACAGAACGGAAACTGCTATTGGAATTCACCTTCTGATGTAAGCTGACATTATGATTCAGGGGCTGAAATAGACTTTGTAGTATTCTCTGGCCTGGAATTCCATGAAATTTGCCGTCCTACCGAGGGCCTGGTTTGGGGGTTGTGTAATCCATGGCGAGTGTGTGTCTGCGCCGCGGAGCAAGACAGGCAGCCGGACGGCTATCTCAAAAGTACACAAGCAAATGAAACAGGTGATAATACAGCCTGACATTCTCGCCGCTGCCCTCAGTTACCTTTGATCAGAGCGGAGTCCCACGGTCCAGCTGGCAGCGGCTCTGCCGATTGGAGCGTGAGCTGCAGCTCTGGCTGATTGCTGATTACACAGATACATACATGCATGGAAATGTCATGGAAGGCACATGCATCCCGGGAAACCAGGGGAAGTGTCTTAGCTTGGTGGCTTTGTTGTGCTCAGAATGTCAGATGGTGTTTGTGTTTTTGGTGGCTGGGTTAAATCTGTTGTGTTCTGGTACAGTTGTGTGTGTGTGTGTGTGTGTGTGTGTGTACAGTACCAGTAAAACATTAAGACTAGGGGTGTGCCATATTGCATCGTACATAATAATATCGTAATTTGTGTTTTTTTTTTTTTTAGCAAAAAAAAAAATCACACTGTTCTTACTTGCCATTATATATCTACTAAAAAAAGAGTATATCTGTCCATTATTATTTATTTTACTTTAATCCTGGATATATGCAATCCTGCACATGAAACTTCCTCAGCCTCTATTGTCTGCAGTAGCCAGTAAAAGAAAATATTCTGAAAAATGAGTCGATCAGGAAAAGCACCGTGTCTATGTCAACTCTTAAACTAGTTTTCTGGACGGCTCTGCTTCAGCTCAGCTAAAAAAAAATCTTAGGGTTTTTTTTTTTTTTTTTTTACATTTCTGGACCTGGACTCCCCACCTCTGTGTGTAAATTTAGGTTTACATAGGATCTCCGGTGGATTTTGCATTTTACAGAGACTTTAAGACTAGGTTTCTAACTGTTGGCGATATTATTGCATACAATATGATATGGCACACCACTCGCTTTATACAGTGCTTTTTTTCTCATGTTCATTTTCTGACGTCTGCTTCAGCACACTCATTTGTTGGGCGGTTATTAGTGATATAGAATGTTAATAAAGCTAACAAAATCCTGGGGTGGATTTTTTTTTTTTTTTTTACATTTCTAGACCTGGACTCTCCACATTTCTAGACCTGGACTCTCCACAGGTTTACATGGGATCTCCGGTGGATTTTGCATTTTACAGTCAATGTCAAATCAATGTCAACAGTTGGGGGCTAAAAAATAACAGGTGAAAAAAATTAACCAGCGTGTTTCAACATTTTGCGTGTTTAAATTAACTCCTCGTGAGCACAAATGTGAAACTTGCGCACAAAAAAAAGGTGATTGTGTGCACGTTGAACAGAATATGACTCTTGAGCTTCATTTTTCTCCTCTCGGGTGTTTTTTCCTCTTGAATTCACAGTTCTCCTCACGCACCATGCAAATTACCTGCGGCATAAGTTTGCGCCTGAGTATCAAAAGGGGTAGTTTTGACAGTTTGGGGGCGGGGTCAGAGTGGCCTCCCTCAGAGAACGCTATTGGCTGATATCTCCAGGGTCTCCAGGGTTTGTGATGAACCGACTACCTTCAGGAGAAAGAAGGACAGCAAGAGAGTTAGCTAGCTGGCTATGCTAACATCCAAACAACCCGCTCTCCATCGCTGTTCGCCTGGGTTAGCGCCTAAAGCGCGAGAGCGATATTCTGTTCAGCGCATACATGATTTTTTGTTTGCAAGTTTCACATTTGTGCTTATGAGAAGTTTTACACACGCAAAATATTAAAACACGCTGGTTAAGTTTTTCTCCTGTTATTTTTGCACCCCCAACATTTTTGTCATTGATTTGACGCCATATGTGTTGGTGTGCCATATCGCATTTTTTTATTTAGTGAACGATATTATACCCTGAAATATTGTCACATCACCCACCCCTAATTAACACATCAGGGTTCTACTTTTTTGCAGTTTCTAGCCAAAGAAAAATTCACACTGTTCTCATTTCCCATTACTTATCTACTAGAGACAGATTATATCTGTCCAGTATCATTTATTTTACTTTAATCCTGGATATATGGAGATATATGCAGTGCATTATTAGCATTATAAGTATAAGTATAAGTACATTCTGGATCATTTACTTCTCTTACAGATCTGAAAAAAATCTTGTATTTTATTTAAATATCTCAGTTAGGGTTGTTCCATATATCATATCGTATGCAATAATAAAATGTAATTTTCATTTAGTTGCAGTTGTAGTGTATTCTTGAAATATATATTTTTTATTCAGTGTTTTGTCATATCACCACCCCTAATTGGGACACACTTTTTATTCAGTGTTTTATTTTTCCTACATTTTAATTTAATAGTGAAGTCATCAGTTTTTGTGAATATGAAGGGACACATAAGGAATCATGTATTTCTCAGTATTTTTCGGACTGTAAGGTGCACTTAAAATCCTTAAATTTTTCCAAAAATTGTCAATGTGCCTGATAATCCGGTGCTTAGAGTCAGAATTGGTCACAGTGATGGAGACAGGATCCATATGTCTGAGAAGTGGACTGTAAATGTAATGTAAAATAATGAAAAAACACTGAATTTAAGGTGTATTCAAGAGTTTTGGCTGGTACAATATATACACTATTTAATTGTTTTTAATTGAGTGATGGAAAAATACAAATTATTATAAAATAAAAACATTTCTAAAACTTCCCAATGGTGGAAAAAAAATAATGAGAAATAAATGTAGACATATAAAGTTGGTATTATATTATCACCCACTGTAGCATGGCATGTGTGAAATTATGAAGGTTTGTCTTCCATAGGAGCCATTAAAATGGGAATGTTTCTCACATCCTAATCCCCTAATGCTGCACTGTTAAGATCATTTAAGGGCTTTCTTAAGCAGCCACATTTTAAATCCTATAGCACATTCCCACCCTAAGCTACTTAGTTTAGAAACTCATTTATAACCATAGTCTGTGCTCGTGAATGTGACACATACATCAATTAGCGCACTGCGCGTACTGTGACCAGCACTTTATAATGGGCTGTACGGGAATGAATAGCACACACAGGCTTTACACCTTCTGCCTGACAGTTATTGGTGTGAGATTTACTCGGGGCAAAGCAACTCCTTTAAAGCAAATAGAACCTGTCAGGATAAAGTTGGACATCAAGCACCATTAGAGGAGAATAAAACACAGCTGCTCTGAATATCTAGAGGTGAAAATGAGATTTGTGTGCTGTGTATATATGAGCTGGTTTTCAGTGTTAAGAAAACGTGAGGTTCTTCTTGCAGAGTTTGTCATTTTCTGACATCTGCTTCCAGCACACTCATTTGTTGGCCGGTTATTAGAGATGATTTAGGATGTTTTTGTGGAAATGGCGAAGATATTAAACTTATTTTCCAATCATAAGCTTTTTAAAAATCTACACTTTAGGAAAAATTGTCATACGGCTGCACAATATATATTGTTTAAGCATTGTCATCGCAATGTGCGCATGCGAATAGTCACATCGCAGGTCATTCAATGTCAAAGTAGATACACAGTGCTGTCTCTGTGTCTGTGTGAGTGACAGGCTGCTGCTGCCTGAGAAGCACGAGGAGGGGTCTTGGTCAGGAGTAAACACGAGGTGCACCTCAGTCCAGCACAGTTTAGCGCAAATATTTCCAGTTACAGCTGTTTTCACGTTTTTAATTTAAATGCCTGTTCAAAGGGATGGTTACTGTATGGCTGTTTTTCTTGGGTTTTAAGTGCTTGGCACGATATTGGAAAAATGTTGTATTGCAAATATATTGCAAACTATATATATCGCAATATTAAACAATGCAGGGCCCATGATGTCACCAGCCCCGCCCACACCCGAAGAACCCGAGGGAAACAGCAAAGCAACAATAATCGTCCCTTTAGTCAGGCATTTAAATGGCTTCTGTAAACTGTCTTTTATTTTGAATTACGCAATGTCTCACTGCAAGAAACCAAAATATCACCATAATTCATTCAGAAGTAAAAATAAAAATAAATCAATTCACTCTCATTTTCTTACTAAAGATAATCCTTGGATTAAAGAAGATTTGATGTAATTTTCTGTCTTCTTCATGGACATTAATTTGCAGAAAAACAAGCTTTATTAATCTCTGGCTACGACTTAATTATCTCGTCCCCACATATTAGGATCTCATTCCCATGCCTTGATAAGTCATGGACACACCTTAGGATCTTGCATTAGGATGCATTATATTTTTTAAACATGATGTTACCTTAGGGGCTCCATAAAATTCATAAGAAAGGTGCCAAAACGTTTGCATCCCATTCATTCAAATCTGCAAAAATCTGTAAAATTCATCACCTGCCTCTCTGGCTGTTACTGAATTAGCTATTTAAGCTGCTCCTGTTTTAAGGTCAACAGAACTAAACTGATACTGCAGAGAACGAGTGAAAGAGGGGTTAAGTGGTTCAGGTTAGATTTTACGCTCGTCAGTGATGATTCCACTCCAAGAGTGCCACTCTTGTCTTTTTTATAGCTCTTGTTCTTTTAGGTGTGTGTAATTATCACAGAGCCGGCCGCAGGACTGCAGATTTGTGGTTTTCTGAGCTGTTCTGTAGTTTCTTAAGTAAATCCAAACTACAGACGCACGGCAGTAGCGAATAAAAAAAAGGTCTTGCAGGTGAAAATGACTCCACACAGAGCTGTGTTGCGGTACATTGCTCTGTGAACATGTTGCGCTCTGATGATGGAGTAATCCATTTCCCCCAGCAGCTCTCCTGATGCCGTAAACACTCTCGCCAGGCAGACATGTCATTCTTCATCCCAGCCAAGGACACCCAGCTTGGGAAAACGACGAGGATTTGTAACGCTTTTGCACTTTGTACGTTCCTTTCTCGTCCTCGCTCTCGTTCTTCTTTTTTTTCCCTCCCCCCGTCTCTCCTCTGTTTATTTTGCTGATTTATTTAAAGCGTTATCCTTGAGATGAAGTGCACTGATGTGTCAGGTTTTGTTTGCTATCTCACATTTATATGCCTGGAATATGTTTGTAAACCGACGTGCCCGAAATGGAGAAGAATTTTTGATAGAAATGCATTTGGTTTTGGTTACAGGCAGTTGCTCAGGAGTAAACAAAATTGAAATGTGCCCTACATATTCGTCAGGGTGTGTGGTCTAAGAAATAGGAAGAGGTTTATGTCGGTTTTGTATGCATGCAAGCCGACTGGAAGCGCGCAGATAAAGGATGCTGTGCAGAGCCGTTCTCATTGGGTGTATGGGTGGTTATTACTCCCCATTTCTCACTGTATCCCTTTACCAGCTTTGATTGTGGCACCCTTCAGTGATTCAGTAAAAAATTAAGAGACCCCTTCAGTTTCTGAATCAGTTTTTGCTATTTATAGGTATATGTTTGAGTTCTCCAAAATTCCAAATAGAAATATTATCATTTAGAGCATTTATTTACAGAAAATGAGAAATGACAGCATTCAGACCTCAAATAATGCAAAGAAAAAAGGGGCCTATTAATATTAATAACGTTTTAAGAGTTCAGAAATCAATATTTGGTGGAATAACCCTGGTTGGTTTTTAATCACAGTTTTTATGCATCTTGGCATCATGTTCTCCTCCACCAGTCTTACACACTGCTTTTGGATAACTTTATGCTGCTTTACTTCTGGTGCAAAAATTCAAGCAGTTCAGTTTGGTTTGATGATCAGCTTGTGATCATCCATCTTCCTCTTGATTATATTCCAGAGGATTTTAATTTGGTAAAATCAAAGAAACTCATCATTTTTAAGTGCTCTCTGATTTTTTTTTCCAAAGCTGTATATTAACCTATGACATGGACATAAAATATCAAAGTTTTTATTTAAATAGTGACTATTAGTACTTTTATGTAGAATTTAGTTTATCTACAGATGCCATTTTTTGATTTTTGGAAAATGTTTGCAAACTCTAAATGGTTCCTGTGGTGCCCCAAGTGGTTGCTTGTGTGTTAATAGCTGGCTGTTATAATGTTGCTAAATAGTTGCTAGCAACCGTAATTGCTATTATGTTGCTAAGCAATAACTAGCTTGTTATTGTGGACGTGCTAGCTGGTTGCTGTGGTATCCTAGGTGGTTGCTGTGACATTACTAAGTGCTTGTTAGATGGGTGCTACAGTGTTGCAAAGTAATTGTAGATGTATTGTGTGGTTTCTGTGGTGCTCTTTAGTGGTTGCTCGGTTGTTGGTTGGCAGTTACTAATGTATCCTAAATTGTTGCTAGGGGTTTCGTGTTGTTACTGTCACTGTTTTTTGTATAATTACATTAAAATGGTAATAAACCCCATAAATGTGCTTTATTCAGTACTATAGTAAAAATAATCAGTCAGTTCACTGTGCATTAAAAATATCCCTCAGTATTAATACATAAATACATTTAAAAGGGCTATAGAAGCTTTAAAACTCTTTAAACTTTTTTGCACCTATCTAAAATTTTAGGGAGTTTTATCAGTTGTGCTGAGTAAATGATTCCAAGATCGATTCTGGGCATGTCTGGGGGACGAGGGGAAATTTTACTGAGCTGAGGATTAATTGTGTAATTCTGTTCCTCTCATTTGCTGAGTGAATAATTGTTTTCTGTTGTTTTTTATTTTAATCAGATAAAAAACACTCATACAGTGAGGAGCAGCAGCAGGAGCTCCTCAGATAAAGCGCTGTTCTTATATCACATAATGTTTCTCCTGACAAGACAGAGCGAGACGAGCGTTTGACTTCACAGATTTGAGCTAATGGCACTCCAGTGTGTTGGCTTGTTATGCAAACTGGCTAGCATTAGCTAGTGAGCTGTACCAGTATGCTTCTTTGGCAGTACTTTTCTGCTGCCTCCAAGTTATGGTACAACTTTAAAACTAATTTTTAATCTTTGGCTTTCGACCCGAATTCAGATTTGATCTTGTCTTGTTTGGGTAGTTTTTTTTTTACTTTTTATCTGTTTTATTAATTTAATTTTATTGTTTTATTTTTACCATGTCTTAATATTTTAGTGTTTGTTTTATGTTTTATAATTATCTATGTACAGCACTTAGTTTCAGCTGTTGTTATTGTTGTTTTAAAGTGCTTAATAAATAAAGTTGGGTTGAGTTGTTTGTTGAGTATGCAGTGCTCTGTAGTGCTTCCTGAAAAATGCATCCTGGATAGAAAATATACTGCCCAGCACTAATTGTGAGGTCAGATGCCCATTGGTCGTGATACCCTTGGTACAGTGAGGGTTAAGTAGCTGGTCTAAGAGCCCAGCAGTAGCAGCTTGTCAAATCAGTGTCCAAAACTCACAATAGGTTTGTAAAAAACGATATCTGTACTGGAACTTCTTTATCATCATTTTCGTAGCAGAATCTGTCTCTGCTGTTGTGATTGGAAGTTAGTGAAGACATCTCAGTAAGGATATTTATTTGTCTCCTCAATCCTCTTGAAAAGCATTATTTTTGAGAGGGATTGAAAAGGCCTCTGCAGAGCTGGTCTTCATCAGAAAACCAATTTGAGACTGCCCACTGGCTGTGAACCAGGGCCATTTTAAGTGTGTGGGCACTCTAGTTCTAATGAGAGCGAAACTTTGCATCTGTGCTTTGAAGAGGTTCAGTCCGCTCTCTGCTCTTGGCTTTCTCTGTCGAGTTCAGCACTTCCTGCAGAGCTGGAGTCTGCATGCTCGCTATCCACACTTTTTATTTTCCTCTTATGTAAGAAAGTTAGTAAATTAATATGTCACATTATGAACCAGTATCGCTTTTTTAATAGGGCTGCATGATATATCGTATGCTGAGAGGTTTTGCTCCTTGACACAAGAAGTAGATACACAGCGCTGTCTCTGCATCTGTGTGTGTGACAGGCTGCAGCTGCCTGAGAAGGGGGAGGGGGAGGGGAAGGGTTGTAAACACGAGGTAACTGCAACCAAATGGCCTTCATCCACATGGTTGGGCACGTGCTTGTAAATGTGGGCACGTGTTGAAAGCTGTGCTTCTCAGTCAGATATTTCCAGTTACAGCTGAATTCACGCTTTTAATTCCAGAAGAAAAACACTCTTATTTACCTTTTAAAAAAACATTTAAATGCTTAATTAAAAGGGTCAATTACTGTTGTTTTACAGTTTTCCTCGGGTTTCGAATTGAGCTCAGCGCTGACTCAGCTTTTGATTGATCCACACGGGTGAGGGGGCGTGGCGGGGCTGGTGACATTATGGCCCTGCATTGTTTAATATTGTGATATATATTGTTGAGAAAAAAAAAACATTTGCAATGTAAAATGTTTCCAGTATCGTGCAGCCCTAGGCCTGTCACAATAAGATTTTTTTTGGTGGACGATATATTGCTCCAGAAATGATTGCGATACATGATATTTTTGTAATTTTAAGACTATTAAATGCCACTGACATAATAAATGAATAGCAAAATAGCATAAAAAAGCAACTATACACCTTTTAAAGACAGCAAAAATTTAATTAATCATTTATTATCATTTGTTAGGGGATTATATACTTATTTCTTAGTCATAGATTCATATTTTTTGAAGCATGACTGGCTAAAATACTGTTTACTGTTTTATATGTGAACAAACCTGCAAATAAACACAATAGATGATATCACGACTATCAAAAAATATTGAGGTTGTGTTAGACAAATTTATTGCACGATTAATTGATATTGGAAATATTGTGACAGGCATATACAGCCCTGCTCTACACTTTTCCTACAATTTTATTACAATTTTTATTACAATTTTATCTCTTATGTAAGAGAGTTTGTAAATTAATATGTCACATTATGAACTTATGTCACTTTTTAAGCACATTTTCTTGAGTATTAGATGGTGATAGTATATTGTTGGACTCTTTTTCTTGCTTCTCTTGCTGTTTTCTTATTTTCTAACTTTTTTTTTACAGTCCATTTTCTCCTTTTCTTTTTCTCCGCTCTTTGACTTTGTTACATGCAGTGTATTTATTGCTTAATTTCGCTTAAGTAATTACAGCATGTTGGGTACAGTGGGCCAGAGTGCCTCTACAAGGAGAGAGAGAAGATAGAGCGTTGGTGCTCTGCCAAGGCTTTTGAATAGCTTTGAGTGGAAGCTTTTTCTTTTTCTCTTTCATTTTTTTTTGCTTTCCCCTCATCGCATAAAGCTGGCAGTGCATTGACAGAGGGAGCACTTTGTGTAATTCCCCAGACTGAAAAGCTGTTTCACAATGAGAGATTTCCGTCCCTGTTGCTCCCGACAGGCCGGGGAGGTCTCGCCGGGATTCTGCAGGCATCTCGCTCTTTGCTGGCTAAACTCCTCCGCCTCAGCTGCTGTATTATCTGGCCTCGCGCCACAGCGCTGACCAGACACGGCTACCGCAAGCCGGAAAGACACAAACTGTGATTTTATAACCACAGCGCAATCCTCAACAACTGACTAGACGTGACAGTGGAGAGCCATTGGACTGAAGTAGTGTGGTGTGATTACCTCAGCCCTATCCTCTACTGTCCTCTGGTACTGCTCTGCTTCCGCTGTTTCTGATGCTGTTTCTGCTCTTTCTGTTAACCCTACGACTGAGCTAAAGCTGAGATAATAGTCTGTACTAGTCAGTGTACAACAGAAAACCTGTACTAAACCCGTTAGAGAGATCAGTGTGCTGTTGCTGAAGCTCAACTGATGATGATGGCATTAGTCTGCAGTGTACTTTTATATTTAAAGCAGAGTCTTCCATCCATCATAGTGACTTCCAGATGACCCACTGATAGTAGTGCTGGGCGATATGGAAAAAATCCGATATATATCCGAAAAAAAAATAACGATATATATCATGATATATCACATTTAAGTATGTTTTCAGTTATTCTTCGAAAAATATGACTAAATAATATCATTGCTTACTACCTTTTAGTGTAGCAATATATATATATATATATATATATATATATATATATATATATATATATATATATATATATATATATATATATATATGTATCAAATGAAAACAGATGAGGTAGATGCAGTAGCTAATTTTTTTCAAAAGAACAATGCGTCTCCATTGTTTAGCTCTCATGAGTTTAATAACGTAAAGCATGCCGCAAACCGGCCATAAAGCAGCGGCATTTCGCAAAACCACATTATGAAGGTTTTTTTTGCGAAGATTACTTTATCATCACTTATATAAACCGAGTTTGGGGCGGCACGGTGGCGCAGTGGGTAGCACTTCCGCCTCACAGCAAGACGGCCTGGGTTCGATTCCCGGCTGGGGCGAGCCGGGTCTTTCTGTGTGGAGTTTGCACGTTCTCCCCGTGTCTGCGTGGGTTTCCTCCGGGTGCTCCGGTTTCCTCCCACAGTCCAAAGACGGCACGTTCAGGCTGATTGGATGTCAGATACAAAATTGCCCCCTAGGTGTGAGTGTGTGAGTGCATGTGTCTGTTTGTCTGTCTGTGTCTGTCTGCCCTGCGATGGATTGGCGGCCTGTCCAGGGTGTATCCTGCCTTCTGCCCGATGCCTGCTGGGATAGGCTCCAGCACCCCCCCCCGCGACCCTTAATGGATAAAGCGGTTGATAATGACTTGACTGACTAAACCGAGTTTATGCAAAGTGATCACGCCAATACATTTAATTGTAGCCTACTTTATATATTTGCGTGAATAATTGATGAAATTACTGTAGAAACGATAGGGAGGATAGAAGGTAAGTAGCACGATAGACACTTTTCCATCGTCCCCACGATATTTATCATCATATCACACAGCACTAACTGGTAGTGAGTGTTTTGTGTGCATTTTAGATTTTACCAGTCTTACTGAAACATTGCTTTACTAACTGGTTTTAAGGATTAAGCAGTAATTATCAGTTGTCAACTGTGATTTCTTGATCTTGAAATTGAACAGAAAGAGGTCAAATATTAATACTTGATTAATAAAATAAATTACATATGACTAAACAAGGGGTTAAGATTTTTTTAATCATTAAATACTTAAATACTTAAATTACACACTGACATGACAAGTCATGAGATATCAGTAGTGAAATTGTTTTTGCCCCGTTACATATTCCTTTTGAAGGAGGAATTTTGGTCCACTCTTTGCAGAATTGTTTTAAATCAGACACATTGAAAGGTTTTCAAGCATGATCCGCCTGTCACAGAGTAAGGCTATAATGACATATACGCTTAACACAAATAAACAAATAAAGTTAAATCATTTGATTACATACGAACATGTCAAATTTCATGGAATATCCGCCATATTGCATTTATCAATAAATAAATTGGTCATGAAGTGTTACCTCAAAACACTGACCTTAACTAAGGCAAGTGACACCTGCAGTTCACCAGTGTTCCATGTTTTCTCCATTAGTGAATAATAGCTCTCACTGTGGTTCTCTGGAGTCCCAACGCTGTAGAAATTACTTTATAACCTTTTCCAGGCTGATAGATGATCAGTGACTTTACATTTTCTGTTATCTGTTTTTTAATTTCTTCAGATCAGGGTAGAATGTGCTGCTTTTTGATATCTTTTATCTGCTTCATGTTGTCAGACAGATTCTATTTAAGTGATTTCTTGACTCTACAGGTCTGGCAGTAATCAGGCCTTAAATTGAACTCAGCTTTCTAAAAAAATATATTTAATCACAGTTAATTCATCATTAAGACACTGATTTTTTATATTTACTCAGGCTATCTTTGTTTTCTTAGATAATATGGAAATGTAAGTATGATAAAAAGCAGAGCATCATTAAAAAATTACTTTATTTCAGTAATTCAGTTCAAAATGTGGAAGTTATGTATTTCACATATTTCACACACAAATCTGAATTTGAGAAAATGTGAATATTGCATAAGACCAATTGGTACTTTTGGCAGTGTGGGCAGTGTGCCAAATCCTGCTGGAAAATGAAATCTGCATCTCCATAAAAGTTGTCAGCAAAGGGAAGCATGAAGTGCTGTAAGATTTTTCGGGAAAACAAAACTGCACTGACTTGATATGGACTTGATAATAAAACACAGTGTGATAAAAAAATAAATACAATTAAATAAAAAGTCAAAAAAGAAATCTGTTAATGTTTGATTGATTCCTATGCTACATTTACTACATATGTAGGTCTATGTGCGTATATAAAGATACACTTGTATATTAGTTAGCTGGGAAAGCTGTCGGTGTTTCAGGCGAGCTGAAAGTGAACAGCACAAACAGTTCACGCTCTGTGACATTTCATTCGAGCCCGTAGTGGAAGCATCCCCTTCCTCCTGCTCCCGTGACCTATGGATGTTGCAGTGGATTTCTCAGCCCTGTGCGCGCCTTAACTTTCCTCCGCTTCCATCCCTGTGTTGCTGAACTCATTACAGGCCAATCAGCCCCAGGCAGGCGAGTGTGGCCCTGCAGGGAGCCCCAGCTGTAAATAAGCTGGAGTGCAGGCTCCCCGATAGCGTGCTAGCAGGCCCGATAACGGCTGCTCTTAGCACCGCTGTTGACCTCCCCGCCGCTCTCGCTCGCCAAGGACTCTCCAACTCCTTCTGTTTCTATCTCCAGCAGACTCTCTGCTGCAGGAGTGATTGTTCTTATTGCTGAGAAAGAAAGAAAGAAAGAACGAGAAAGAGAGAGATAAACACCTTAAAAAAGAGAGAGAGCTATATATAAATATATATATATAGAGAGAGAGAGAAAGTGAGAGAAAGAGGAATAAGAAGGGCAGGGATGCAAAAGCAAACAAAACATACAAAAAACAAACAAAAAAAACAACAACAAAAGAGCAGGACCTGGGTTGTTGTTGTTGTTTTGCTGCCAGAGCCTCTGTCTTGTCCTTTGTGGGCCTCCAAATAATTAACTTGTAAAAAGATAGCATGAAATTGGAACTGACTGCTTTTTAGCCGCCGAGGAGTCCAACCCCACACAACTCGCAGCACAATAAGGCAGGGAACAAAAAGAGACAAGGAGAAGAAACGAGCGAGACACAGTCAAAATCCGCGTGTCTCAAAAACACAACATTAGCCATCATTAGTGAGAATTTCTGGAAATGCTCTGAATGCTTTCGACAGCAGCCGTGGTGGTGAAAGAAGCATTCTCTCGCTCTTTTTCTCTTTCCGAAGCGGCTTTTCCAGTCTGCCTACAGTCGTCTGGAGCCTCAGAACAGAGAGCGTGTTTCATGGCTGAGATCGATAATACAATTTAGTAAATTTCACAGTGAATGGCTCCCTGTGACCTACCAACTGTTATGAAATGAACATACTTGCTTTGGGCACTTCTTCTTCTTCTTCTTCTCTAAAAGAAGAAAAAAAGAGAAGAGGAAAAAATAGCGGCGCGAGGGCAGAGGGAACATTTGAACCTTTTCAAATTCATTGGCCTCTTTATCATCGGTGCCAAGCGTGTAGGCTGGAGACCACACCGGGGTCCTTAGGCACCACGCTGCTCCGTCTTTCCCTTTCGCTTGATAGTTTCTCGTCCGTTTGTGAGAGCTGAAGCTGAAGAGTCTGAAGCTTCGCGAGAAGATAGATGCCAGACGCACTTAGTAGTTCTTTTTCATTTATTTCCACTCATTCGCTTTTTGATAAAAATGCTAATGCGCATGATTATTTCACTATTTAGTGCCATTTTAATGACAGCCTAGTGATTTGGTGACATTCTGTAATTGATGTCATTAATTAGTATCCGCTGCCCTCTGAGCTCGGCGCTGGCATTTCTGCATAGTGCAGCTCATCTAATCCCACGCTGCACTGGAGGACCGTTTGTGATTTATGCCCATCTCCAGGCTCTCCCAGTTCTGACACCTGTTTCAGAGTTCCTCAAAGTTAGAGGTCGCGGCTCTAATCTCGTCCAGATTTAACGATAAAGAAGATGTGGCCGGTCGGAGGGAGGAGGAAGGAGGGGGCAGGAGGAGGATAGATAGATAGATTGATGTTGGCGCGGTGACTCTTTGCCTTTAGACTTTCTGTAGGAGAAAGAGAGAGAGAGAGAGAGAGAGAGAAAGAAAAAACTGCAAGGGCAGAGTTTGGCTTGAGGTCCTGAGGCAGACAGCCTTTTCCTGGGGTTTGAATCAATTCCAGCTTTATCAGTCGTCTGTGTCCGGGAATTCTCACCCGCGGGAGCAGCCGATGTGTTTTCCAATAATGAAAGTGAGCACATTGCAAAAATACATTTAGGAGGTGGCCGTGCTCCCAAGTCCCCTCTAATTTCCCATGCAGCTTGTAACCACCACTGAAGGCTCAAAGAGATGCTGAGAGATGTGCGAGGCCACTGCTGTTATTGGGTACTGGTTCCTGATACAGACCCACTGCCTCAACTGGTGCTTTACCTGCCAGTAACAGCACTGCAGAGATGACCACGGTTTTCACCATCAGTCAGTATCACTCAGTAGTTGATGATATCTTTTTCTTATTTATTTCTGGGTTTGAATGTCAAAAGAAAGCTTTTACATGCAAAAATACATAGAAATGATTTTTTAGCCTTTGTTAATGGTTGATGTTTAATTGTTCTGCCAGTTTAAAATGCAATAGCTAATTTCCTGAGTAGACATTGTATTTACTGCATAAGCGTCTATTGTATATGATGCATCTAAAAAAAATTGATAATTAAAAAAGCTACTTTATTTCAGTAATTCAGTTAAAAATGTGAAACTTATATAGATGTATTACACACAAAGAGATCTGTTTTAAGCGTTTATTTCTTTTATTGTTGATGATTATGGCTTACAGCCAATGAAAACCCAAAAATCACTGTCTAATCAGAAAATTAGAATATTATATAAGACCAAATTGGTACTTTTGGTAGTGTGGGCAGTGTGCCAAGTCCTGCTGGAAAATGAAGTACTGCAAGATTTTGCGGGAAAACAAAACTGCACTGACTTCAGACTTGATAATAAAACACAGTGGATCAACACCAGCAGATGACATGTCTCTCCAAACCAAACCATCACTGATTGGTGGAAACTTCACACTAGACCTCGAGCAGTTTGGACTGTGTATCTCTCCACTCTTCCTCCAGACTCTGCTCCCTTCCTTTACAAATGAAATATAAAATTTACTGATGATCAGTGATGGTTTGATGGAGAGACATGTCATCTGCTGGTGTTGATCCACTGTGGTATATCAAGTCCAAAGTCCAATATAATTGGCCAATATTACACGAGAGGGAGCACAATAACATGTAATATTGATTATAAATAGTTAAAATAGTTCCATTGCTGCTCTGTTTGTAGCTACGCTGTTTGGCTTGTAAGCGCTGCATCGTTGCTAGGTTACCTGTATGTGGCAGAGTAATACATGGAGAGCTTCGATTACAGTGCATTACTGGCTGATAATGGCACTCATAGAATGCCTCTCAGCCAATCACATTGCAGGATCGAAATTAACTGTGGTATAATCAAGACATTCACATTCCATTGCACTGTAGGTGCTAACCTCCCTGAACGAGGATGGAAGAGATAAATTGATGTATGATGAAGGATGCATCTCTGAGAATCACTTAAAATCTTACTTTGAGGAACATTTGTTACAAACTTTTTGGAATGTGTTGCATGCTTTAAATGGATGCAGGAATGGATGTTTATTAATAAATGAAATAAAGGAAAACAGACAAAACCTGACAACAAAATATCTTGGGTTCATACTGTAGCAATGAAATGAAAATCAAGGCAAAGGTAAGACAAGTTTTTATTGTTATTATGTCTTGGCATTTTCCAGACTCTCCCAATTTATTTATTTTTTTATTTGGGGTCGCAACATTTGAAGATTTATTAAAGAAATCTTAATAAAAGCAATAGAAACTTGCACTCCAGTCTGTCAGTCTCTCTTTTCCTTTCTCTCAGAGTTTTGGACTGCAGTTTTCAGAGTTCAGGCCTGGCTCTGGGCTTCAGTCGGTGCTCGACTGCAGGCTGTACCATTCTCCATTGTACCAGATGAGCAGTGTGACTGGCCTGGCTTGTAGCTCTGTAATGGGATTAGCTTAGCTGCCTTCTCCCTGTGTGTGTCCATGTAGCAGGGGCCCAGCACGGCGAGTCCACCACAAATCGAGCGGAATGCTTTTTTAACAAATCAGCTCTGCGCTAAGCCATATGATGAATGCTAATGTGCTAATGTTCCCTCAAAGTCCAGCTAAGATTTTTGTATGGAGGAACATCACAGCCGGCTCCCGCTGCAGCTTGTGGTGGAACAAACATCTGAATAGAGCAGCTGGAAAGATAGAGCAGCAGATGAGAGCGGTGGATGAGTGGGGGAAACGCTAGGAAATAGGAACCACCCACGATATGTACAGTTCATACTGGTGTTCTGCTGGCGTACCTGAGGAAAACTAATTCACACCGTGTTTACGGCCCTCTTTTACATAATAGCGTTAACCACACGAGAGTACAGCGCTCGCTCGCACACACTCACGCACCAAACATCCCCGATGATCCAGCCTCCCACTTCCTCCTCCATATTGAATCTTTATTCCAGCTTGTTGATAGAGGGCAGAATTAACTTCCCGCAAATGAGAAAGTATTTCTGGCCCAGAGTCTCTATGCGGCGTAATTCTGTAAAGTGAAAACAGGCAGCACAAAACAACAGTGTGTATTCCCACAGAAGCCCGTGCAGCCCTCCACTGGGCTAAGCTCTAACACTTATTTGTTGAAAACCCAATTTGTTAAATCCGTAGCACTGCATGTGTTTTCTCCTAATGCTTGATGATTAATATGGCGTGTAACCGGTGAAGACTCCTTTGAGGAAGTATGTAGATAGGAGTCTCATGAGGAGTCGAATTAGAGTTCGGAGAGTTTGTTTGTCTCTGTTTTGCTGCTTTTGTCTTCTCTTGTTCGAATTTCTCCTTCACACACTCACATGTCGTATTTTTAGCGTAATCGAGGTGTGCGTTCTCACGGTAAACACATTTAACAAGCTGTGATAACATAACTGTTATAGTAAAGTAAGGTGGAGTAAGGTAGATTCAAGGTAGGTTGAAGTAGAGAAAGGTTGAACACGATTCTGTTAGATTAAAATAGAAATAAAATCGAGTTAAACCAAGGTGGAGCAAGGTAGAATAAGGTAGATTAAGGTGAATTGAGGTAGAACCAATGTAGAATGAGGTAGATGTGAGGTAGGCTGGGGTAAGGTATGGGTAAACAAAGTTGTACAAGGTAGAACGAGAGTGAGGTCATTAGACAGTTTGAAGTAGAACAAGTGAGGTAGAGTATAGAGTAAGGTGGATTGAGGTAGAACCAAGGTAGAATGAGGTAGATCCAAAGTAGGTTGACGTAGAGTAAGGTTGAACAAGGTAAAACGAGGTAGAGCAAGGTCATGAGGCAGATCGAAGTAGAACAAGAATGAGCGAGAAGAGTAAGGTTGAACAAGGTAGAGCAAGTCAGGGCAAGGTTGTGAGGCAGATTGAGGTAAAATAAGAGCCTGCCTAAAGTAGTGAGGTAGAATTAGACAGGTTAAGATAGAATGAGGTAGATGTGAGGTAGGCTGAGGTAAAGTATGGTTAAACAAGGTAGAACGAGGCAGAGTGAGGTCATTAGACAGTTTGAAGTAGAACAAGTGAGGTAAAGTAAGATAGAGTAAGGTAGATTGAGTTAGTTGAGTAAGGTAGAATGAGGTCAATCAAGGTGGAGTGAGGTAGAATAGAGTAGAGCAAGGTGGAGTGAGGTAGAATAGAGTAGAGCAAGGTGGATTGAGGTAGAACCAAGGAAGAATGAGGTAGATGTGAGGTAGGCTGAGGTAAAGTATGGTTAAACAAGGTTGAACAAGGTAGAATACAGTAGAGAAAGGTCGATTGAGGTAGAACCAAGATAGAACGAGGTAGATCCAAAGTAGGTTGACGTAGAGTAAGGTAGAACAAGGTAAAACGAGGCAGAGCGAGGTCATAAAGGCAGTTTCAAGTAGAACAATTGAGGTAGAGTAAGGTAGAGTAAGGTGGATTGAGGTAGAACCAAGGTAGGTTGATGTAATGTTGAACTAGGTAAAATGAGTCAGAGTGAGGTTATTAGGGCACATTGAAGTACAAGAGTGAGCGAGGTAGTTTTACTTGGATTGAGGTTGAACCAAAGTAGAATGATATAGGTCTTGATGTTGAGTAAATTTTAACAAGTTAGAGTGAGGCAGACAGTAGAATAAGAACAATCAAGGTAGTGCAGTAGAATGAGGCAGGATGAGGAAGAGTGGGATAGTGGTCCATAGTGAACACACAACACCAAACTGCCTTTTTAACCTGGGAAGAATTATTGTATGAGGTACAGCCAGGTTAAGCGCGGTAGAATAAGGTAGATTGAGTTAGAGAAAGGTACAGAAAGGTAAATGAAGGTAGAATCGAGGTAGTGTGAGGTTATACTGTGTTAGTGTGGCAAAGTAAGGTATCATTCCAAGCTACTTACTTCTTTGCTTGGAAAAAATGAGTGTAGCCAAATGCAGAGTAAGGTAAAATGAGACACAGCCAGATAGAATGAGGTAGAGTAAGGTAAATCGAGTTAGAAAAAGGTACAGAGAGGTAGAATAAGGTAGAAGCGAGGTGACGTTAGATTATACCAAGATAGAGGGAAGCAAAATAAGTTAGCATTCCATATTATATGCACACACCAAACTACTTAATTCTTTGCCTGGAAAAATGTGTGTAGCCAAATGCAGAGTGAGGTAAAACAAGGCACAGCCAGGTAGAATGAGGTAGAGTAAGGTAAATCGAGTTAGAGGAAGGTATAGAGAGGTAGAATAAGGTAGAAGCAAGGTAGCGTGAGGTTATACCTGGGTAGAGTGAAGCAAAATAAGTTAGCATTCCATATTGAATGCACACATCAAACTACTTACTTCTTTGCCTGGAAAAATTTGTCTAGCCAAATGCAGAGTGAGGTACAACGAGGCACAGCCAGGTAGAATGAGGAACAGCAAGGTAGAGTAAGGTAGATTGAGTTGAGTTAGAGGCAGGTACAGAGAGGTAGAGTGAAGTTATACTAAGGTAGAGTGAAGCAGAAGGAGGTAGAGGTCCATAGTGATGGCTCACATCAAACTACTTCTTTTTCCTGGGAAAATGAGAGCAGCCAAACCAAGTACCAAAAACATTAATATCGGGAAAAAAATAACATCCAACAACATTCTCATCACATTTTTCTCCATATCACCCCTATAATATCCACATAAGCATATCTATCCCTATGTACATACACACCCACACACTAAACCACAGCTATAAATGAATAAATAAAACACAGGCATTGATTTTCCTCCTCTTATTATGCATTGAAGTTATCAGTGTTGTCAGTGACCTGTCTAACAAAATGGTTTTTTTTTTTTGTCTTTTCTTCTTCTTTTTTTTTTTCTTTTTTCTCGCCTCTCTATGCACGAAACAGAAGACCGGACTTCTCCTTCCTCTCCTCTCCGTTCCCTCGCTATTCATTTTGCTTAAGCAGTGAGCGATGCAGCGTTGATTACAGCACATCATAGACTGGCTCTGGAGTCAGGCACCATAAAATTAAAACTGAAATCAATGGTGTATCCGTATCTGCTCCTCTCAAGCTGAACATAGATGTTGTGTAGAGCCTCCAGGCCTGTATGCTCCCCCCCCTCACACAGACACACACTTAAAAATAAATAAATAAATAAATAAGTAGCAGCAACTTTTGAGTAAAACTATCTCTGCAGAGTCGCCGCTGAGTCTTTTCAGGACCGTGGACAGCAGCGAGATCCTGCCGCAGCAAAAGTTACTGTCCGTGGTCCTGAAGAAAAGTCAAGCGGCTGTGACCCGCCTCTGCAGAAAGGGGGATGTACAGTGTGCTTTAATGGGTTTTTTGCCGAGCTGAGGGCGAGTGTAAGTGGAAAGATTTACTGTAGTTCCATTAACGGTTCCACTTCTCGATCACGCCGCGAGGGATGCTTTACCTGATTCAGTGTAATCCCTCCGGGAAGCACACATGCCTCCAATTTTAGATTAGTATTGAGCAAAGAATAGGTGTATTTAAAATGCAACTACACCTCTCTCGTTATCCCAGACAGTTTTTCTGTTTAGAGACGGATCTTTAATGTAGATCAAAGACCTGATTTCCATACTGCTGGTCTGAATAGATTGACTCCACATGGGTTAGCCTCTTGAACCCACTTTAAGCCTAACTTGAGATTCTGAAAGATTTCTGCTGCTTTGTCTTTCAGACTTTATAGATTTGCTGGTTCAGGACTAGACTTGTGAGACACATTTTAGGCAGATTTCTCAGAAATGTCACTTCAATGTTCCAAGACCTAAAGTAAAGGAGGTAGAGTAAGGTAAATCGAGTTAGAGGAAGGTAATCTGATAACGAGTACATAATAGGGAGTACAAACTTACAGAATTCGGATATATATTGCTTTTTTGAATGATGCTCCCAAAAGCGTTGCCCATGCAAAGAAATCACTATTTATACACCATTAACAAACTCAAAGTTGACTGATGATCATGAACAAATGGAGAAATAGGGGATTTGTAGCATCTTGTAATATCTCTATTATTATATGCATGCATTTCCATTGAATTAACTTTTGCAATCTGTTCCACTATCCTACCTATTCTTTCCTACTCGTCAGTTGATTATCGTGACTTAATTTCAAGATGGTGGTGCAAAGAAATACTAAAAAAATACTTACTATGTGTAAAAAAATAGTTTTTATTAAACTATCTCTGCACTTTCAAAGCTCTCAGTGCCTCATTTTAAATGTCAAGGCTCTCAAAATTCTACCAATTGCTGCTTTTCCACCAAAATAACTCTGGTTCTTGAACTAGTTCCATTCAGGCTTATAAGAACCGTGGTGCTTTTCAGCAAACCATCCCGCATTTCCACCAGTTTTAGTGGAACTGACGTGGAAAACGTCACATCATACGTCACCAACAGAGGGCGCTGCACAGTGGTGGTGAATACGGTTTGCGCTGAAGAACGTAGTATTCTTCGATTCCTGCTGCAAACTGTCACGTCTTTGCTCGTGTTCCTGTGTGTGTGTTCCCCACGTGACCCGTGCTCCTCTGTGTCTAGTCCCTTCACCTGTGTTTCATTTGTAGCTCCACCCTCTTGCCCCAGGTGTTTCCTGTTTCCTGTCTTTGTCTGTCTGTATTTATAGTCCGTGTGTTTAATGTTTCAGTGTTGTTTTTTTTACTCTCTGTGGAATTTTCTTTGTTCCTATGTTCTGTTTTGTTTTACTGTTTCATTTTGGTTGTTTTTCTTAGTTTATTTGTTCTTTAATCATTTATTAAAATCACTCGCATTTGCGCCCGCCTTTGCTTCCTTGCTCCAGCAGCACCTGACACAAATAAACATAACTGGTTCTGGAATCTACTAACGTTGGTGGAAATGTGGTGAACGGTTCGAAATTAGGTTCACAAACCAGAACATTGCCAGTTCCACGTCAGTGGAAAAGCGCTAAATGAAGTGTGGCGCTACTTTGAGTTTGTTAATGGTGTAAAATAGTGATTTTTTTTTTGCAAGGGCAATGCTGGGAAAAGAACAGAAATGAGCTTTTTGACAAAAGTTTGTACTCAATATCTCTATATCATGTTTCAGTACACACACTTTACACAAATTCATATGCCACCACCATGCTAACCAGTGCTAATCACTGCAGTGCTGAGAATAAATTACCCACCACGTCAAATAATAGTAATAATAGCTGCTCTATTGTGTTTTTTTTTCCTGTGGCTTCTGACTATTAAATAACGGAGAAAGGAGGATAATAATAAAGTATACAGAGAAACAGATACAGAACTACAGTCTGTAGTTATTATTATACAACTACAAATTACTGGTCATATATGATCAGTATGATGGCTATTCAGTCTATGTAGCTTTATAATAGATACAGGATTAAAAATATTAACAGTAATTAAATTAAAAGCCTGATATACACTCTAAAAAAACAGAGGTACGATATATTGTTGACCTGACTCACTCTGTCTGGATTGTATTTGATTATATATGTATGTATATATATATATATATATATATATATATATATATATATATATATATATATATATATATATATATATATATAGTGTATATATATAGTGTATATATATATATATATATATATATATATATATATATATATATATATATATATATATATATAATATGTATGTTCTGGGCTGTATATAGGGATGATGCAAGTTGGTGGGGACTGGGTGAAGGGTATGTGTTAAGTGTATTTATGCATGTATATATGTTTCGGAGGCTATGTACTGACAGTGAAAACAAATTTCCAGTTGTGGACAATAAAGACCATCCATCCATCCATCCATCCATCCATCCATCCATCCAATAATATTGGTCTTTACAGGGTCAGATTTGTCATTCCTAACAGCAATAAATACAGATTTGTACCATTTTTAACCAACCAAAAGGTACATTGAGTATTCTGTTTCACTGTACTAATAAACAATATTTATTTTAATTTTACAATTTTTATTTGAAAGCCAGACAATTTTGCATCATCAATGTCTTGACACATATTCAGTTGATGATAAAGTTTATAATCTTTATAGTTTTTACTGGCACAAAAAAACATGGGTACAAAAAATGACTTTCACTGAAAGGTAAGGTTAAATACTGGCTACATTCAGTGGGGTATGAAAAAGTAATGGAACACAATACTGTACTATTTCCAGTCCCATATATCACTATATCCAGAAGAGCGGTAGAATAGATGAGAATAATACAGAATCACTGTTCTGTTGGGCTGACAGTTTGCTGGTCAGTGAGTTTTGATAGCGTCTTCTGATTCCATAAGCAGTTTAAATGGTTAATGTGGTGGAATGGAAAGTGATGGATTACGAGGCACATCTGCGAGGAACAGCTGTGGCCACCAGTCCACCGTCCTCCAGTCCTGCGTCCACAGCTGGCCATGTTTCCTCTCATTGCTCCTGCAGAGGACTTCATCTCCTCTGATTATAGATCTCTCTCTCTCTCACTCTCTCTCTCTCTCTTTCCCTCTCTCCTCTCTCCTTTAACCTTGTTCTCTTTTTCACCTTTCTCTCTTTATTTCTCTCCTTTCATCTTCCTCTGTATCTTTCTCTGTTGCTTTCTGTTAATGTCTTTCTCTACCTCTTTCATTTCAACTCTTTCCCTTACACCTTTCTCTTTCAGTTCTCTTCCTCTCTTGCCTCCTTTTCGCTCTATTTCTTTCTCTCTTTTCACCTCCTTCTCTTTCTTTCACCTCTCTCACTCTCTCCTTTCATATTTCTCTCTATATATTTCTTTGTTTCTCTAATTATCTTATTCTTTCTTTCTTTCTTTCTTTCTTTCTTTCTTTCTTTCTTTCTCTTCCTTTAACCTTTCTCTCTCTCTCTGCTGTCACCCCTCTTTTTCTCTCTCATTCTCTGTTTCTGTCCCTCTCTCTCCCTCTTTCATTTGACCTCTCTCGTTCACTTTTCTCTTTCATTCGCAGGCTCTCTGCCTCCCTTTCACTTTCTGTCTTTCCCTTTAAAGTCCTCTGTTTTTCCTTGCTCTCAATGCCTCTCTCTTTCTCTTTTCACCTCTCTTCTTTCTCTTTCTATTTCTCACTCTCTTTCTCTTTTCATATCTTTCACCATTTTCTTTTATTTCTCACTCCCTCTCTTTCATTTCTTTTTATTTCAACTTTCTTTTTCATTTCTCTTGCCTCCCTTTTGCTCTCTTTCTCTTTCTCTTTCACATTTCTTTTTCATTTTTCTCTTTCTTTTTCTCTTTCTTTTTCCCCCTCTTCTCTCTCCTTAAACCTTGTTTTTTCACCTTTCTCTCTTTCTTTATCTCCTTTCATCTTCCTCTCTCTATATCTTTCTCTGTTTCTTTCTGTTAATCTGTCTCTCTCTACCCCTCTCATTTCACCTCTTTCCATTACACCTTTCTCTTTCAGTTTTTTTTGCTCTCTTGCCCCCTTCGCTTTTTTTCTCGATCTTTCTCTATCTCTCTCTTTCTCTTTTGTTTCACCTCCTTCTCTATCTTTTACCTCTCTCACTCTCTCCTTTCATATTTCTCTCTATATATATATCTCTCTGTTTCTCTAATTATCTTATTCTTTCTTTCTTTCTGTACGTTTTCTCTTCCTTTAACCATTCTCTCTCTCTCTGCTTTCACCTCTCTTTTTCTCTCTTATTCTCTGGTTGTCTGACCCACACTCTCCCTCTTTCATCTTACCTCTCTCGTTCACCTTTCTCTTTCAGTTCTCTTGCTCTCTTGCCTCACTTTCGCTCTCTTTCTTTCTCTCTTTTTCTATCTCTCTCATTCTCTCTCTCTTTTCACCTCCTCTTTCTTTCACCTCTCACTCTCTCCTTTCATATTTCTCTCTATATATTTCTCTGTTTCTCTAATTATCTTATTCTTTCTTTCTTTCTTTCTTTCTGTTTGTTTCTCTTCCTTTAACCTTTCTCTCTCTCTCTACTTTCACCTCTCTTTTTCTCTCTCATTCTCTGTTTGTCTGTCCCACTCTCTCCCTCTTTCATTTGACCTCTCTCGTTCACCTTTCTCTTTCATTCGCAGGCTCTCTGCCTCCCTTTCACTTTCTGTCTTTCCCTTTAACTTGTCCTCTGTTTTTCCTTGCTCTTAATGCCTCTTTCTTTCTCTTTTCACCTCTCTTCTCTCTTTTTCTCTGTTCCTATGTCTCTCTCTCCCTCTCTCATTATCTTTCTCTTTTAATTTCTCTCTCTCTCTCTCTCTCTCTCTCTCTCCTTTCACCTCTCTTCTTTCTCTTTCTCTCTTCATCTCTCCCTCTCTTATTTTTTTCTTTCACCTTTCTTTCATTTCTCTTGATCTCTTTCTTGCCACTCACTATCCCTTCCATTTTTCCTCTCTGTTTTTACTTTCTCTTATATGCCTGTCTTTCTTTCTCTCTTTCTCTCCTTTCATCTCTTTCTCTTTCACCTTTTGTCATTTCTTTCTCTCTTTCTCTCCCTCTCTCCTACTTTTATCTATCTATGTATATCTCTGATTATCTCTCATTGTCTGTCAGTTTTTTCTCCTTTTTTCTCCTTTCATCTCTCTTCATTTCTTTCTACTCCTCTTTCTTTCTCTTTAATAGTAATAATAATTAAAATGATCAAATAATTTACTTAAAAAAAGGTAAAAAAACAGCACAATACATAAACACATATAACATATTCTCTCACTCTGTTTATTTACCCTTTCTCTCTGACTTCTTTCACATCTCTC
The DNA here is from genome assembly GCF_023375975.1 of Astyanax mexicanus. Classification (NCBI taxonomy): domain Eukaryota; kingdom Metazoa; phylum Chordata; class Actinopteri; order Characiformes; family Acestrorhamphidae; genus Astyanax; species Astyanax mexicanus. The sequence continues at coordinate 46,193,918 of NC_064419.1, read as the reverse complement.
TTTTCTCCCTCATTCTTTTTCTATGTCTCTCTCCCTCACTCTTTTCATCACTTTTTCTTTCATCTTTCTTTTTCATTTATCTCTTTCTTTCTCTCCCTCTCTCCCTTTTCATCTGCCTATCTTTATTTCCGTCTCTCTCTCTCTCGCTCTCTCTTACTCCTTTCTCTTCTCTTTATCTCTTTCTTCTCCTCTTTCTTTCTCTTTAATAGTAATAATAATTCAAATAATCAAATAATTTACTTAAAAAAAGGTAGAAAACTACACAATACATAAATGATACATAAACACAATTCATATTCTCTCACTCTGTTTATTCCCCTTTCTCTCTGACTTCTTTCACATCTCTCTTTCTCTCTCATTCTCTGTTTCTATTTTTTTCCCTTTCTTTCTCTCCCTCACTCTCTCCCCTTCTCTCTGTCTATCTTTTTTTCTGTTCATTTCTCTGTATGTCTCCCTCTCTCTCTATCTCTCTCTCTCTCTCTCTTGCTTCTTTCTCCTCTCTATATCTCTTTCTACTTCTCTTTCTTTCTCTTTAATAGTGATAATAATTCAAATAATCAAATAATTTACTTTAAACAAGGTAAAAACAGCACAATACATAAACACATATATCATATTCTCTCACTCTGTTTATTTCCCCTTTCTCTCATATCTCTGGCCCTCTCCATCACTCTCTGTTCTGTATCTCCTTTTCTCTCTTTCTCCTCGTCTCCAGCAGTGGCTGGCTGTAGTGTTGGTTTGTTGGTGCGCACGGCTCTGGATTGTATAAAAATTACATGTAAGGGTAGTAAAACAGATGTTCCGTTTGCTGTGAAGTGTGTTTCTCTCGCATGTGCTCGGCCGCGGGGAGGTGTTCTCAGCGCTCAGAGTTCCAGTCTGTCATTCATATTTAGATATGAAGAGGAATGTGGAATACATCTCGCTCTTGCAGAACCTGCCCTCCAGCTTTCAGACTCTGCAGCCGATTTCATTAATCTAGACACTGTTTTTAAAGCAGTACACACACACCGCACACACTCAATTCACTTACCATGCTGCTCTGAACGTATTGATCTCGGCATATTATGTCCGAGACTTAATTCAGTTTGGTTCGGCCATGTGTCATGTTTCAGTTCCACAGGAGTGTATCCATTTCATTTGGATATGTTTAAAAGGTCACTCATTGACCTTTGTCATAGCCGTCTGATAATTTATAGACTTGTGTTCCTGCCGTTCCATTCAGAGTCAGATCTGTTCCTGTCCTCCGAGCTTTAGCATCGGCTTCAGCTGTAATACAGACTCTGATCAGACAAACTGCCAATATTCATTTCATCTGATGAGCAAATCTTATCCTCTGACCTTTATAATGGAACAGTAGAGCTCAATGATAGAAATGCATAGATTAGCCTCCGCAGAGTCATTACTTTCGGCTGATACTGAGTCTGTGACTTTTTTCAGGGTGTTTTCATACCTGGAAGTCCAGAAAAAGGTCACAACCAATCATGTTCATGTTTTTTTTTGTTTTATTGCATCTGCCTCGTCCCATACTTGACATTGATTGCTTTGTGTGTTTCCAAATTCCTTTTTTCTCATTTACTTTTGTTAGATGTCTTCTTCCCCCATTTAGACAGTTTACTATAACTTTTTTATGTTGTACATTACCAGTCAAAAGTTTGGACACACCTTATATATTAATTTTCATTGCTTTAAAATGTTCTGCATTGTAGATTAATACATACTACAGTCGTGCAAACTATGAGGAAAAACATATTGATTTATTAAGTAAACAAACCAGAATATGTTTTATATTTTAGATTCTTCACAGTAGCACCTCTTGCTTAGATGACAGCTCTTTTCAAGAGCTTTTAAACTATCCTTCAGTCACAAAGACCATCAAAAACATTATGATGAAACTGGCTCTCATCAGGACCAACCCCAGGGATATTTTAAGTTTTTTGCTTACTTACTTACTTACTTACAATTACACTTATATAGTGCCCTTCTGCCACTCAAGACACTCAGGACACTTACAATTACATTCCACACACACTCAACACACATTGGTGAGAAGCAGCAGCCAATCGACCACAGCATACTCTCAACCGGAAACAACCGACCCAGCACAGAGTGTCAGTCCATATCTGGGCACACAGTCACACACATTCATGCAACAATTTTCTAGGCAATTTAGAATATCCAGTTTACCCGAGCTCTGTTTTTGGTCCTCAGAGGAAACCCACACAGACAGAGGGAGATCATGGAAACTCCACCAAGATAAGGACTTGAACCCAAGACCCCAGTGCTGGGAGGCGAACGTGCTAACATGATTCATTATGTGGTCCTTCATAATGTTAGTTATAGGAACAATAGCAAAATATCCTTGTTTTTTTATTGAAATTGATTTGGATTTATTGCCAAAATATAGCTAAATAAATTTGTACAGTTGTAGAAAATGTAGATTTATACATCCTTTCATCTAAAGCTTAATGTAGAATAATGTAGCAGGAGTACTCCTAGCGATGGTGTGCGCACCTTTTTAAAAAGAAGTGAAATACACCCATGACAAATACATTTTTGTAGCCACAAAACAAACCATTCAAAAGGTTCTACACAGTTTTGTCTAATAATATATCTTTCCAATTATTTCATTGCAATATTAGTTAGATAAATCAATAATAATTTTTGTTATTTTAAATTTTGTTTTCAATTTGTTTAATGTTTAGACTTACACTAATTGGTGCGAAAGACCTAAACACTCTCGTTTTTTTTTTTTTTTTACCCTGCAAATAATCTGAAACATGATCCAGTTTGATCTGGACCACAACACGTCCTTGCCAACTTTCTTCCCAGTGTTGGTGGGTCAGCGCCTTTGTGGGTGTTTTGGGGATTTGTGGATCATATGTGTGAGTTATGGTAGGAATGGTCAATGTGTGTGTGTGTGTGTGTGTGTGTGTGTGTGTGCATGCCCAGTGGCTAAGCGGCTGTTGGCTGACAGAAGGGCAGAGCTGTGATCGTCTCGTTCCTGACTGTGTGGTGGCTGCCCCATCTGTCGGTAATTAGCTCTGAGCTACCTGCCACCACTTGGTGTCTTCAGCACTTTGTCCCCAGAACCCGGACACAACTTTTCCTTACTCTGTGTCCTGTCCACAGCACTGACTGTCTCTCTGTTACTTTGTGATGATGCACATTTTCAGATTTAATACAATTTTATATTCTAAAGGGCATTCTAAATAGAATGTCCTATCAGGATAGTACACTTTCCATACTGTTAAGAAATCCCATCTTTCAACATAGAGCCAACTATCTTGAAGGTTATAGCGCAAAATAGGAGGACGGTCAATATAGTGCTAGGTGGGGAAATGATTGTGGTTGGTGGTCAGTCTACTGTGGAGCTTCAAAAGTGGCAACTGTAATCAAGGAAACTGGGCAACTTGTTGGCTCATGGCAGAACTGAGCTTTTAGCAAGAGCAAATGGACTTCAACATGCCAGCAGGCAGTAAATCAAGGAATGCTAAATGTTTGTACACCTTCGGTAATACAATGTACCATCAGGATAGTGCACATATCATTGCCATGAGCACATTGGCCAGTGTTTGCCCTTAACCTCACTCATAAGATAATGCCTCACAACTTTTACAGGTGCATTCTTTGAGGTAACATTTTCATGCTTTTATTTCAAGACTTTCAGCATGTCATTCTATAATGAAGTTTTATAAATATATATCACTTTATACAGCTCCAGAAAAAATAAGAGACCATTTCAGTTTCTAAATCAGTTTCTCTGATTTTGCTATTTATAGGTATATGTTTGAGTAAATTATTAAAATAAGCATTGTTGTTTTATTCTATAAACTAAGGACAACATTTCTCTCAAATGCCAAATAAAAATATTGTCATTTAAAGCATTAATCTGCAGAAAATGAGAAATGGCTGAAATAACAAAAAAGTTGCAGAGCTTTCAGACCTTAAATAATGCGAAGAAAACAATAAATCAATATTTGGTGGAATAACCCTGATGATTTTTAATCACAGTTTTTTTCATGCATCTTGGCATCACGTTCTCCTCCTCCACCAGTCTTACACACTGCTTTTGGATAACTTTATGCTATTCACTCCTGATGCAAAAATTCACGCAGTTCAGTTTGGTTTGATGGCTTGTGATCATCTATCTACCTCTTGATTATATACCAGAGGTTTTTAATTTGGTAAAATCAAAGAAACTCATCACTTTAAGTGGTCTCTTATTTTTCCATAGCTGTATTTGTGTTTCCATTTGCTATATTAGATAAGGACACGCAATTGCAGCTATACTGAAATAACCATATTTATTAGGACATAAACACTCTGAAAGAAGTGTGTCTGAGTTCGTCTGATGGAAACCTGCAGGATATACATGAAGCTTTTAGCAGTTTGGCATTTGATCTTATATGTGTGACCTGTTGTAAAAGGAGAGAAGGTGCTGCATTTTAAAGCATCTGAACGTTTATTTCTTGACGTTTGACATTTATGTTCGAGCCTGCGCTGCAGAATACTCACTTTACTGGTGAAATACCTTGTTTTGTGATTTGCTGTTGTTTTTGTTTGTTTGTTTGTTTGTTTGTTTATAGCTGCCGTGTTGAGGCTGAAGCTATTTTGTGATCTGCTACCAAAGCTGTCTCAGTTGTCACCTTAGCGGACGCCAAAATTCTCTGCTGCCTTCATCCATCCCATCCAGCTTGTGTGTGTGTGTGTGTGTGTGTGTGTGTGTGTGTGGGGGGAGCCTGCAGAGAGAGAGAAAGTGTGAGTGTTATGGAGAGATGGGATAATACCAGTATGTAAATTAATCTCAGAGCGCAGCTTGGGAATTCCTATACCTGTATATGTAGTGAGGTGCTATCTGCTCCTCCATAGAAACTGATAGCAGTTCACGCTATGCTAACATCAGTTAGCACTAGTCTGGGTGACTTTACTTATTGTATCTTAAATACAATAAATAGCTCTGTGCTTATCTACATGTTCAGAAAGAAAAAAAAACAGCCAGCTTGGTACTTGTCTTGTAGTCCTTCTGGGCTCTAAGCTGTCTTCATCCATCTAATGCAATGCCAATATTTACTGCTGTTTTACTTCATTTATGCTCATGGAGCTTTTAAGAGGATGCCGAGTAAGGCCTTCTAGGACCTGGTTTCCAAATTTGTGGACATCACATTTTTTACTGTCAGCTAGTGGTGGCAGAAGAGTTTAATGTTTTGCACATCATCATTACTAATTGCGACTTCATTTTGTTCTATCGAAATATGAAACTAAAGTCCTCATATGTGGACATCCTGTTTCTCAGAACCTGCATAATGTAAAAAGGTAATTTGTTGTTTTTTACTCATTTTACACTGGTGCCCAAATAGCAAAGAGAAATAATAAATGTATGTTATGCAAGAGTTCGGGTTTTAGGAGTTTAAGGTTAATTTTGCGATAAGAATATTCTTGGCAGTATGACAACTTTTTTTTTATTAATTTCAAAAATATTCTACTGCAACAAAATAAATATTAACATTTTACTTCCTATACATGTAAGGGTTACATAAATTTGGTAGTAAACAGTAATTTACCAAGACTGACTTTGTATAAAATAATAATGGTCTAACAAGGAACAAATAACACAAATAAATTTACAAAACATCTAGAATATTTAGTACACGAGAACTGCAAAAATAATAAAATAAAATAAATTAAAATAAATACAATAAATGGCAAAAAAGACTTCTTTCAAGTATATCGCAAAATCACGATATGGAGATTTTTTTTTATGTAAGAAATTCTGGCAATATTATTGCGTACTATGCAATGCAATAGATGTAGCACATCATTTTTGCATATTTGCTATTATGTACCATACCTGGCAATCCAGGGTGAGGAAATGGGACTAGGGAATGGGCAGTGGGTAGAATTAGGGGAATAAATACAAACAGATAACAGATTTCTATTCTGTAACAGACAATTAAAAAAAAACATCACTCTTTTTCTTTTTCTCTTTCTCTCTCGCTCTCTCTGTCTCTGTCTCTCTCTCTCTCTCTCTCTCTTTCTCTCTCTCTCTAGGTAATCTGGGGCGTGTTGACTACATTAGTGAGTTCGAGTTTGATCTCTTCATCCGACCTGACACCTGCAATCCTCGCTTCAGAGTGTGGTTTAACTTTACTGTCGAGCATGTTCGGGAGACACAGGTATGCCCTGACACACACTCACACACACTCACACACACACACACTCACACACACATATATATACTTTGTCATTTTTATGTAATGTAACTCTGATCCTAAAAGCCGCACCTTAACTGAAGATTATTAATCCTGACCTTGAGATGCAACGTCTGCATTGAACAGTTTATCCACAGACCCTAAAAAAGCCTTGTTTTATCCTAAAATTTGTTGTAAAAAAGAAGATCCACCATTACTGAAACCTAATGAATTAATTACTGACCTATCAGCAGACTCATGTTTTTTTGTGAATATATTTTGGTTTTTTTCCTTTTTTTCCCAAGAACATACAACATACAGAGACAAATAAAGGTATAGAAAAATGTAAATAACTCAACACGTTCCACATACACCCCTCCGACGGGGTAAAATAAAATCTACATAATATATAATATATGCGTACATATACATACATATATACATACACTTACATATCTATTTACACCAATAATTTTTACATACATACCTAGTACACTCTCACACCAATATACATAAATACAGATGCACTTCTACATAATGCTGTGCTACAAATACCCAATAAACAGTCTATTTCAGGAATGATTTATGGTTTTAAGTGGTGCTTCTTTTTGCACTGGACCCTATTTTCAGTGGATGAGAAGGTAAGTTTGGTTCAGAATTTGTGCACAATTTAGTGTTGAAATATTGTTTTCTCAGAAAATATAGCAATCACAAGCTTCACATAAAGTTTTGTTTGCTTTTTGCCATTTTGTTGTTTTAAAAGGTGTCTTAATTTGGTTCCTGAGCGGTATTTACAGTCTTAAAAAGTCTTTACTCTCTATGGGACCCTATTGCCCTCAGCCAACAAACCAAATTGTTCGCTTTCCGTACTGTACCTTATTTATTTATTTGCTTACTTACTTATTTATCTTCAATATAATGTTATAAGGCATATCTACATCCAATACAATGAGACATACAAGTGGTTCATGAATAAAAATATGTAAATGTTGAAGGATATGTATAAAGAAGTGTATTTGGATGTTTAAATTCTTGGTATATTCTTTAATTTATTTTTTTACTTGTTGCCGTGTGCAGTTAGACCACTTTTGTTTAACGAATCATGATAAAGCAGTGGTTCTCTCTGATCTCTGGTCCTGGAGAGACTTTCTTCTACATTACATGTTTTAGATGCTCATGTTTTCCTTTCTCTAAAACACCAGATTCAAAATATGAGCTTGTTATCAGAAGTAAGAATTTAATTTTAAGTTTGCTATATCCGCATTGATGATTCCCAAGCTTCCAAATATGAAAAAATGGCGCTGCCATTATGATCAGGAGATCGCTGGTTCGAATCCCGGTCATGCAGCTTGCCATCAGCTGCTGCCGGAGCCCAGAAAGAGCACAATTAGCCTTGCTCCCTCTGGGTGGGCACAGTAGATGGCACTCTTTCCCCTCATCATTTCGGGGGTGATGTGGATCAGCACAAGACTGCATCTGTAGGCTGATGTATCAGAACCGAGTCGCTGCGCTTTCCTCCGAGCGTTAGCGCTGTGATGCTACTCGATAATGCTGCATCAGCAGCAGTTCAAAAAGAGGCGGAGTCTGACTTCACATGTGTCGGAGGAGGTATGTGCTAGTCATCGCCCTGCTGGTGTTAAATTGGCCTTGTTAAATTGGGAGAAAATTTGAAATAAAATTATAAAAGAAACAAAAAAAAACATAACTCATGCAATAAAAGGATACATTTAATTTCACTAATTAAAACCAATACAAGAAAACAACATAATGCATTATTCCAAACAATTAATAACAATTAATAAACCCCCTTTGTTGGCACTTTCCTTCTAACTCAATCTGACATGTTTCAATAAGTTCCACAACTTTTGCTGCCACTGTCAGAAAGTTTTGAATGTCAGAATGCCAGATTGAACGACACAACAGATGATGCCCGCTCGTTACTTCTGCTTAATATTATCATATTGATGATATGACAAAAGATTAGAAAACCTCTGCGCCGGGATGATGACCCGCTCTCCGTCCTCAGGGTCCCAAAGGCAGGGAGTTCGCTGCCTAATAAAATTCATTACGGGCCCAAATGCTGACATGAATTCTCAAAAGATACTCCGCCCGATGTTTTAAGCATCATCCGCTATCTCAGGGCATCTGGAGCTTCAGCTCCAATCGATATCTCAAATGAATCATAAATCATGGGCATCGACGTGCATGTAATAAATCACGTTTCATACGATTTTTGAGTTGCGCTGGTGAAGTGCCGCGTCGAGACTTTCATCGGTTTAAGCAGAAGACGTCGTGATACATGAATTAGATACAGATACACAGTGAGTCAATAAAGCTTAATGATATTTATGTGCATTTACTCTGCGCTCAGAGTCATGAGATGGCAGCATGGAAGTGGGATGCGCTGCATTGCATTAATCTACAGCTCTGGAAGAAAACAAGAGTCCACTCAATGATGTTTTTCCATTGATTTTACCAAATTGAAAACCTCTGGAATAAAATCAAGAGGAAGATGGATGATCACAAACCATCAAACCACCAAACTGAACTTCTTGAATTTTTGCACCAGGAGTAAAGCAGCATAAAGTTATCAAAAAGCAGTGTGTAAGACTGGTGGAGGAGAACATGATGCCAAGATGCATGAAAACTGTGATTAAAAAACAGGGTTATTTTACCAAATGTTGATTTCTGAACTCTGAACTTTAGGTTCAGGTCTGAAAGCTCTGCATATTTTTTTTGTTATTTCAGCCATTTCTCATTGTCTGCAAATAAATGCTCTAAATAACATGAAATTTTGTCTGTAGTTTATAGAATAAAACGACACTGTTCATTTTACTCAAACATAAACCTATAAATAGTCAAATCAGAGAAACTGATTCAGAAACTGAAGTGGTCTCTTATTTTTTTTTTCCAGAGCTTTATATTTTGATTGATTGATTGATTGATTGATTTGATTGATTGTGTAGCACAATAGCACATGGCACAACAGCATCAGTAGCATCACCCCTTTTTTTGCACTCTTTAGGATCTTGCTCAGCAGGATCAGCTTGTCAATCTCGTGGCTTGTTGCTGAGCTGCGGGACCGTCTTGCTCTATTTTCTCTCTTTCCCTTGTTTCCTTGCCTCTGCGCGCTGCGTCGACTGGCGTTATCCACTGCTGAGCTCGGGGAGCTGCGATTGGTGGGGAGCGGCGGTCACATGCCACGGTGATATGTGGGGATGGAGGGCGTGGCTGACGGACGGTCGCTCGGCCCTGGCAACGGCTGGGGGGCTGGACTAGAGTTGGATGGGTTGGGTTGGGTTGAGATGGGTTGGACTGGGCTGTGTGGACGTGGGTGGGTGTGGGGGTATGTTTGCTTTTATTATCACCAATTGGGGGCTCATCAGGTTTGACGTTGCTGATTAATGGTGAAAAAATAAGACTTGGATCGAGAAGGGATTTGGGTGGTCCGGAGTGGTGGTGCACGCTTTCTACTCAGCCCAAGTGTATATGGTGAGAGAGAGAGAAAGAGAGAGAGATAAAGAGAGAAAGAAAGAGAGAGGAAGGCAGTAGATGAAAATGCGGGATGCTGTAGCTGTCTCCTGTAGCCTGGCTCTATATCGGCCCATCTCCCTGCAGTGCTGTAGTCAGCGCTAATCAAATTTTATGGGCGAGAGATGAATGGGAGCCCTTCGCCGGGAGCCTGATCGATTTTAGGGCCAGATACGCTTCTGCATCCTGCGCCAACAGGATATTTGCTGCTGTGGCAAAACAGAGAAAGAACAGCCAGTGGAGAAAAAGCACACACACACACATATACACACACATATACACATACACACACAGACTTTCTCCCAGACACAAATACACACACACAGCACATACACTACAGGTGGCCAAAGAGAAACATTTACATTATTAGCTTTCGGAGCAGATTTGTTGATGCCCCCGCCTCAGTCTCCGCCCCCCTGCTGCCTCCACCTTACCCCCAGTCCCTAATCTCTCTCCCATCATTCCAATTTCCGCTTAAAATGAGGGCCAGTGTGAATTTAATCTACTTCACTACGTGATGCAGGTGCAGGGTTAGCGCAGTCTGTTGTTCGGTCAATGCTGTGCACATACACCATTCAAGAAGTGCTGCAAAGATGAGTCGATATAATCGACAATGTAGATTATTTAACCCGTTCTGTTATGTTAGGACAATTTGACTCGTTTTAAAGTTTAAAAGTCTAGAAAAAATAGCTAAAAGTATTTTTTTCAGTATAAAAAAAAAAACTACTTATGCTTGCCTTAATTAGTGTAATCAACATATAATATGAAAATGGTTCTTCTCACATATTTGCAACCACTCCCTGCAAAAAATAAAACTAAAAATGTTTTAAACAATTTTATGTTTCAATGTTATGTAAAACTATTGTTTTTAATATGTTGGTCTTTCAAAAGTGATAAAGTAGTGAAACATTAAAAAAAGTTGGAAAATGATAAAAAAAAAAGTGAATTAAATTATGTTTATTACCTCTAACAGGTAATGCTTCAATTAGGATAATTCACTTTTTTTTTTAATCATTTTCCAACTTTTTTTAATGTTTCACTACTTTATCACTTTTGAAAGACCAACATATTTATTTTTTTACTAACTCCATTACTAATTATTCTATATACATTTATTTATATATATATATATATATATATATATATATATATATATATATATATATATATATATATATATATATATATATATAAATGTAAATAGAATAATTAGTAATGGAGTTAGTAAAAAAATAAATATTTACACTGCTTGTAAGGATTTTTTGGGTTTCAGACATCTTTTATAATAGGAGCGTTAAATTTTGTAGTCGACTACAAACTTCATTGTCCATTAATCGTTAATTTGTAGTAGCACTACACTAAATTAACAGCACTAAACTAAATAAGTAAGTACTAAAATGCTGTATCTGTATCTACTGGAGTTATATTTTACTACCCTACTGTACTTAAGTACTAAAATGCTGTATCTGTATCTACTAGAGTATTATTATTACTTTACTACTGCATTTAAGTACTAAAATACTGTATCTGTAATCTACTGAAGTATTATTGTTACTTCACTACTTTAGTTAAGAGATTATTTAAATAGCAGCTTTAAAAGAAGCTATCTCTACAAATTTGTATTATTATTATTTTTTTTTATTTGACAGAGTGGTCTGGTAGGTTTGTTGGATGTAATTGCTCTCTACATTTGACAATATTTCATTAAAGAGCAAAAAAACTAAGATATTCTTAACTACACAGCAAACACACAGCAATTTATTACAATTTATTACAACCTGCTGTAAAAGTACTCTTTCATATTATTCCACACTGTGCAATTACACCTTCTCACCAGAGGGGTCTCCAAAGCGCACACACTCTCCCTTTTAAAAATCTGCTGCTACACGTGTTTTTTTTTGTTATGCATATGTCAAAACATTACAATAGATAAAGTATATTGTAAAAACGTTTTTAAGGGGCTCTGAGTGGTCCAACGGGCCAAAGCGCTGCCACTAGAATAAGGAGATCGCCGGTTTGAATCCTATTCATGTAGCTTGCCATCAGCTGCCGGAGCCCTGAGAGAGCACAATTAGCCTTGCTCTCTCTGGGTGGGTACAGTAGATGGCGCTCTTTCTTCTCATCAGTCCTAGGGTGATGTGGATCAGCACAAGGCTGCGTCTGTGAGCTGATGTATCAGAACCGAGTCGCTGCGCTTTTCTCAGAGTGTGCTGTGATGCTACTCTGCAACAGTTCAAAAAGAGGCGGAGTCTGACTTCACATGTATCGGAGGAGGCATGTGCTAGTCTTCTCCCTCCTGGTGTTGAGGCATCACACTACTAGTGATAGGAGGAGTCCTAATGAGTGGGTTGGGTAGTTGGCAGTGTAAATTAGGTAGAAAATGCGGGAAAAAATAGAAATAAAATTATATATATATATATATATATATATATATATATATAAAGAAAAGTCTTTTAATAGTGTTATATGTATAGAGATTTTTTTTACCACATCGTCCAGCACACCCCTACTGTCCACACTGTGTAAGCTGGCTAAGATGTGTTGTTTCTGTGTGCTTGTGTCCCTACAGTATGTTTGCATGCAGCATTTGACAGGGGAGGGAAAATAAAAGCACAAATAGGGCGAATAATGAAATGTGCAAATAAATAGATGTGTGTAAATTGTGTGTATATGTGTAAATGCGTGTGTGTGTGTATGTGGGAAGCTCTGCGCTACAGAGATATCAGGGCCGACACAGGGGAGCCGGCTGGAGTGTTTTATCCTCCTAAGCCTGCCAACTCCCAACTCTCGGGCGAGAACAGGGGAATAGGAAACAGTAAAAGCCCGTGATATGGGAAGTGAGATGACCATTTTGAAGGGATGTAAGCTGGTGAAACAGATTTGGTCGGCCTCAATCAGCTTAGCAGCTTTGTGGAAATTGGCTGCGGCATAACGTTTTTATGATGGATGGATGTCTTTTTCCTTTTTCCTCCATCTACCCCCCTCCTCTCCTCTTCCCCACATACAAAAAGAGAGCGAGAGAGAGAGAGAGAGAGAGAGAGAGGGAGAGAGAACATTACCTTGGAAGCTCGGTGCTCTCTTTCTTTCAGGAGAGAGAGGGGGGGAGGTGTGGGTTAATTACACCACAACTGGTCGGAGGTGCAATCGAGAGCGTAATTGCGTGCTGCGCCCGCACGTGCTGATGGAGCCTTTGCGTAAGTGATGATCCATACGTTTCACTGTCCCCCATGCTACGATAAAAATAGTGGTGGAGCAGATTGCCCGGGCAGGAAGGAGAACGAGGATTTACATTTTATTTGCTGAGACAAAGAGAGACCGCTCTCTGAGGGATAATGTTAATGTTTGCGTTAAATGTTGAATGAAGGACACTTCACTTTCGCTCGCCATGAGAACGTGGTGGTGCAAAAGCTTAACTCTATTTTTGGTCGTATTAAAAGAGCTAAATATAACTTTATTTAAACTCTAGTTTAATGCTAGTCTACTGTATTTTCCATATCTCAAAAAATAAGCAGAGGCTATGTTCACATTACCAGGCTGAAGTGACTCAAATCAGATTTTTTGCTCATTCTGTCTCAGATCAGATTTTTTTCATAGCTGTGTGAACGTGCCAAATCCTAATCTGATTTTTCCTAATCAGATTTGAGTCACTTTCAAATGTGGTTCTAAATCGGATATGTATCCGAACCATGGACATGCAACATGAATGTGAACAGTGAAAATTTGTGCATCTTTTAGCTTTTACGCATTAGCATTAGCATTAGCATTAGCGCTATATGCTTCTCTCTCGTACTCACACATCTCTTGTTGCAGCTGTGCAGCTATAGCTGCAAAAACAGCAAAAGCAAACCGCCTGTCCTTTTTTCAAGAGACAAGGGACGTAAGGGGTAAGTAACAAGGGGGCAGTGCATTGAGGGTGGCCCTCATTTACAGTGTAGCCGAGCCAATACACAGGGAAGGGATTGTCAAAGAAAAATAATAAATAAATAAGAAAGCAAATACAGATTAATAAATAAAACTAAGAACATAAAGGATTAAAAAAAATAATAAGCAATGACTAAAAACAATAAAAGATGAAAGAAAAAAATAACTATAAAAGGAAGGTTAAAAGACAGCTAAAACAAACCTAATATTTTTTTAAAAATTAAATACATACAGCTGTCATAGCTGTTCAATTCAAAGTTTTCAATTATTATCTTGAAACTTTATTGAAATATAATTTACCTTTTTGACGAATTAAAATTGCATGGCGATTAATTTATACAGATTCATGCCAAATTAAGTAAATGTTTTACGTTGACTATTTTTTAAACAATACTCTTTGGTTGTTCAACAATTTTCTATGCTTCTAATACATGATAATAAGTTAACGTTTTTCAACAGATTCCTCTGCATCATCTGTCATTGTGTATCTGATGTAGTAATGTTCGTATTTCATAAATGGTGATAATGTACTATATTCTGCCATTCTCAAGCTTTGCTGTCCAGCTGTGTGTGTGTGTGTGTGTGTGTGTGTGTGTGTGTGTGAGAGCTAAAGAGAGAGAGAGAGAGAGAGGTGTTATCACACACGTATCAGTGGGGAGTCTTATTTAAGGCTGTAAAATGTCTGCCTTTAGCTTGTACTCTTCAGCCGGGGGATCTGCAGGCTCGGCTGCTCGTGCAGAAAAGCACCCCGCTGTAATGCCCATACTCTAAAGATGGAGGATAAATGTAAAGTTGGGGATATTGAAGGTTGCAGATACCCCCTAAGAGCGGTAATCCTGGTTCAAAGTGTGGTAAGAAGCCTGTTTTCAGTGAGAAATCTGTCTGTGGGACGTGTGATATATTTACGCTATCTGAGAATATCAGCGCTGATAGTGGAGCATCAAATCTGCAGTGTTTGTTTTGACATGTTGTGACCATGTGAACACTGATGATAGTGGTTCATTCAGATCACATACGGAGACGCTTGCAGACGAGGCCCTCGGCTGACCTTCGCTTTTGTCAGAGGCTCCGCCCACAAAAACAAAAACAGCTTTTTAATATCTGATGCAAGGTTCACAACAGTCCCATTTAAACTGGACTTTAGGGATCCTATTATATTGTATCACCCTGTGGAAGGTGCGTTGCGATGCTCAGTGCTATCTTACACCCCATCAACAGTTTTTATTGTTAAAATGGGGTGGGAGTTTAGAAATAAATCTACACTTGTGTGTTCAGGTAAATTTCTGGCGTGTTTCTATCATGGTAGCCGGCGCCACTGACTGATTAAAATCCTGACAACAGTCACCAGTCAGCCGCCCAATCATACCTTAGCCATTCACACAAATAAACGTGATGCAGTGCGCAAATCCAGTTTTTACCTTTACAATAAACTAAATAAACAAATTTGTACACAAATAATGTCAAATTACATTAATTGTCACATTACATAAATACAAGTGAGTAAAAAACCTGGGTGCATGAATCCACTTAGAATGTAGAAAATCACAATATATGCAACATAAAGTAAAATAAAACAATATATAAAGTAGGTACGGAAAGTATTTAGACATCTTTTATTTTTTCACTCTTTGTTTCATTGCAACCATTTGCTAAATGCCAAAAAGTTCATTTTATTTCTCACTCATTTACACTGAGCACACCATCTTGACAGAAAAAAAAAACATGTAGAATTTTTTGCTAATTTATTAAAAAAAGAAAAACTGAAATATCACATGATAGTATTCAGACCACTGTGTCACTCATTTACCTTACATGCTTTCCATTTCTTCTGATCCTCGTTGAGATAGTTCTGCTCCTTCATTGGAGTCCAGCTGTGTTTAAATAAACCGATTGGATTTGATTAGAAATTGATTAGGAATTACATAGCAAGTAGCAATCCCCTTACCTAAACCTGATCAGCTGAGACAAACTTTTTACTCACTTTTTGTCTGAATGAATAATTTTGTAAGTGTAAAATGAGTGTTGTATTGTGAATTTCTAAGTTCAGGTGGGGAAAAATAATAAAACACTGCTGCAATAGTTTCTTTCAGTGCATTATACAATGTGTCTAATCTCACAACAGTTGCTATGATAGAGTGTATCTCTGGGCGGAGCAGACAGGTAAATTGATCTCTATTTTTGATGATATGACTAATTAAGGCCTTTAAAGTTTCTTTTAGTGACTCTTTGCTGTTTGAGGGAGCAGTGGAAAGCTGCTATTAGCTGATGTGGATGAACAGAGCGGTGTGTGAGCGGTCGGAGTGTTGTAGCTGTATAATGTGAGGAGAAGAGATGAAGAGAGGAAAGTCCCTGACCCGTCCATGAGTGCTGTAATGGATGAGATGCATATTGATTTTTCTGCTGAGCCTGGGTCGTGTGTGTGTGTGTGTGTAAGAAAGAAAGAAAGGAAGAGAGAGAGAGAGAGAGAGAGAGAGAGAGAGGGGAAAGGAGAGAGGGATAGAGATAGAGAGAAGGATGGATAGATGGAGAGTTGTGATGTGTTGATGTGTATGTGTGTATATTGGCCTGAGAGAGAAAGAGTGAATGGTAAGTGTGTGAGTGTGAAAGAAAGAAAGTGTGTGTGTGTGTATGTGTGAGAGAATGTAGAAGAAAGAAAGAAAGAAAGAGAGGGAGAGAGGAGAGGAGAGAGGGACAGAAATAGAGATATAGAAGGATGGGTAGATGGGTTGTTGGGTTGTGTTGATGTGTGTGTATGTGTGTATATTGGCTGGAGAGAGAAAGAGTGAATGGTTGTGTGTGTGTATGAGTGTGTGTGTGTGTGTAAGAAAGAAAGAAAGGAAGAGAGAGAGGGAGAGAGAGAGGAAAGGAGAGAGGGATGGAGAGAGAGACAGAAGGATGGGTAGATGGAGAGTTGGGTTGTGCTGATGTGTGTGTATGTGTGTATATTGGCCGGAGAGAGAAAGAGTGAATGGGTGTGTGTGTGTGTGAGTTCCAGGAATGGGCGTGTCTGGCTTGCTCTTAGCTGTGTGTTCTGGGAAGGCTGCTGGAGATTGTGCTGTGTAATATCAGCTCTTTGGCACGGCCCAGCCTCTGCGACTGCCTCTCTAAAGCTGCATAATGGCCTTTTATCAGCGTGGGCAGTGTGAGCCCTACACACACACACACACACACACACACACACACACACACACACACAGAACTCTGTGTTCCGACATTTAACCCCTCTGGTGCCCTTCAGACTGGACAGTCCAGAATCAGGGTGGGGCTTCCAGTGCGGGCTGCGCTCTATCTGCTTTTATCTGCAGATAGAGCAGTGTGATCAGTGTGTGGGTGTGTGTCTTCAACGACCCTATTATATAACTATCATAAGGCGTGTTGTGATGCTCATTGCTATCTTACACCTTGTCAGCAGTCTATTTTCACGCCTTGCACCTGCATCATTTAAATAGCAACAGAGCTTGTGAATAAATCTACACTAATGGGCGTGGTGGTCTGAACATGAGGTGTGTTTAGGTCAATTTCTGGTGTATTGCTATCTTGGCAATGAAAAGCACAGGTGTGCCACACATACCTCGCATACTTTCACAAGTCAGAGCTCACCTGTCTCTTGAAGGGAATGACAAGTGATAAGCAGATTGGTTTATTTTAAGTTATGCCCAGAACACACCCATGATTAATTAAGACAATTAGTACATGCCTTTTGTGTGTTTTGAGCTGCGCAGGTATACGTTTCCTGTCGTTATGATAGTAGTACTATTTTTGTCTTAAATTTACCTCAGCAGTGCCTTTCTAATCGTGCATTTAAATTTTAAGCTTTGCTCCATAAGTCACATGTAGCTAGCTAACTTGGAATTTGTATAAGGAAAGACAGTCAGTATCTTTTTTTAGTTTTTAAAAAATGCTAAAGCTAAGTTAGCTCAGCTAATGTTACTATCTTACTATCTTAGCCCTGTTTGGCTTGTATCTTTAAGCTGGAAAAGAGACAGTTTGTGTGTGAAGTGATGGTAAACTGTAAACAGATACAAAGCATGATAAGTAGATGGTGTATGCCTTATTTTAAATCATTTATTTGAGTGTAAAAAAGTGTAAAAATGAACTTAAACCTGTCGTCTGCTGCTGTACTGTCTCTTAGCTGTTCTGGCAAAGCAGTCTAAAGCATGCACACATCAAATACATTGCCTTTTACTAAGATTGTATTGTCTGTCAATAGCTTGAGATTAATATAACTAATATGCTACTATTATGCTTACCCTTGTATTTCAACAGATGCTATTCTTTTATCTAAATTTCCAATGTTCTTTTGACTTGTGTCACTTACACTACTAGTCTAGATGTCTAGGCGATTAGTTGTCATGCTTATATACACAGATATACACTATTTATAAGTAAAAAACAAAACAAAAACGACAAATACACAAATAAAAACACAACTCTTTCATTTCGACTCCTGTTGATCCCTTTCTTTTGTTCCAATATCTGCCTGAGTGTCTTCTGCTGGTGGGGGTTTTCACACTGTCTGTTTGTGCTCATCTTTTGAAATTTCCAGACCGAGTGCTTTTAGTCTTTCTCCTCCGTCCCTCTGCAGCGCCCTGTTACAGGGGGATTTCTGCAGCCGGCGGAGAGCGAGAACAGATGTACGGGAAGTGCCACGACTGGGGTTCAGGTCCTGGGAAGGCCGTTTGGGTCTTATACCTGTAATTTAGTTGAAGGAGGCAGTGAGTCATAGACCTCTGAGCTCTTATCCTGTCTCGGAGCTGCTGCCTTCACTCCGTCTGCTGCCACATGCGCTAAAAATGACTCCGTGTAAAAAAAAAAAAATCTGTCGAAAAATTGTGTATCTTACAAATTGAACCAAATGGCGCGCTTTTAAAGCGCAGTGTTTGCGATAAATCACGACTCCCGGCAAATGTTCCCGTGCTAACTTGGGAGATTTATGTGCTCGTGCTCAAATTCAGCAGAATTTATGGAGTATATTTCATTCCTTGCATAAATCACGCAGCTAATTCTGTATTATGTACTCGGAATTAAAGCAGTTCGGGCCCAGCTTTTGTTTATGATTTTTCCAAGCCAATGCTAATGTAGCCACACAAGCTGAGTGCTCTATTGAAACGGAGCAGATTGGAGCCATACGATATGGCAAGCCCATTTACAGGGCTGCTGTAAGAGCGGCTAATGTGGCTAATGTAGTGTGATCTGGCCGGCCTGTTCTCCGATCTGCGCAAGCTTATTTCACAGATACCTAAACACGCCAGCGCGAGAGGCCGGGGCTCGCGTCTCAGCGTGCCCGTGTTTATCCGCATGGCATGTGCATCTGGGCTCCATAAGGAGAGCCATACACTCCTGCTGTGAACACAAACGGGCGGTGGCATTCACACACACTCCCACCGCCGACATCAAATCTCCGGATTACATCTGCATGCCACTTTCACCGCATACAACCAGCACCAAGCTGGTTATAAATCTATGTATATAAGTTAAAGGTCTCATTCCGCTAAAATTCAAAAATCCACTTTTTCTTTGTGAAATATAATAAATAGGTCTCTGAGTTGTATATGTATGCTGCTTATGAAACTCATTCTCAACCTCCATTGTCTGCAGCAGCTAGTAAAAGAAAATATTCAGAAAAATTCAGAGTCGATCAGGAAAAGCACTCCCGTGCAATTAGTATTCATGGCCCCGCCCACATCGGCTTGCGACCGCCCACAGATAGAGCAGAAGCCGAGGAGCGACACTGGCTTGTCATATACGAAGAGCTAACAGCGCTAGGAACAGCATGGCAGTTTTTTCCTGTGTTATTTGTGCGAATAACACATCAGTTATTTGTTATAGGCTTTACCCAGTAATTCAGAGCTAAGGAACAAATAGTTAGAATTAGTCTATGGAGAAACAACACCAGCGAAGTACTATTGAGATAGGTAGGTGTATTTTTTAGAACAGTTCAGTTTACACAAGTTTAAAGTAGTTAAAACCCTGGGGTGGATTTTTACTTTCTGGACCTGGACTACCCACCTCGGTGTGTAAGTTACTATAGATTTAAATAGGATCTCCGGTGGATTTGGTGTTTTACAGAGACTCTAAGACTAGGCCAGTGGCTGAACTGCACTTAGCAGGGCATTATTACACATGTTATAAAGTAACATATGACATTGCAAAGACTGTTATTAGTGTAAAAATGTCTTTATTTTAAAACGTTCCTAACTATTGTCTGTCATGCTATTGGCTAATCAGAGGCGATATGTTTGCATGTATGAATATTCATGAGCAAGAGCTGAAATCATATCGTTCTTTCGTGCCCAATCCTCCACTGGACTGAAGCAGTGTTATACTGGATCACCGGAGCATGATGGTTCACATGGCATTTATTTATACTAGAGACACAACGAGACATTTTAAAATGAATGAAACAAAAACAATGAAATGAGACCTTTAAAGAGATCAAAAATAACTCTCCTCACGTTATATTTTGGGGCCAGATCTCGTGGCCGGATAGAGAAGCTCTGCAATCTGCTCTGATGCAAATGAAACAACTGCTGCTTTTAATCAAATAGTCTTTTCATGCCAGCATACGCTTTGAGTCGGGGGCTAAATTCAATTCCAGAATTTCGGGGTTATAAATGTCGTAATTAGCCTGTTTCAGGGCTACAAAAAGGAGGGTTCTTTGAAAGCTGTGAAAGCTGTGTTTGGTTCTGTGCTGAAACCTGTTGTATAGTACAATATATCACATAGTATATTACAATCATTGACAAAAAATATAAATAAAATTGTTGGAATGTAATGAACCTTTATTAGTGTAAATCTACTGTAGTTAATGGAATATAAGGTGCACCATAATATAAGGTGCATATTATAAGGGGGGGGGGGTGGTATAGTGCCTAAGTAAACAAAACTGTAATTCTTAAAAAAAATAAAAAATGTTCTAAGTCAAACGAGTGCTAGGTGTTAATGTACACAGATTTCTCTTCTGAAAACCATTTATTTGGGTGAGTAAAACTATTTTTTAGTATTTTTGTATTTTAGCATGGTTAAGATTTAGCAATGCTTAGCGCTAATAAATGCCCCCCGATAGCACTAGATAGCACTATAACACGCAGGCTACAGTCCAACACACTCACCTCTAAATGATGAAAGAGAAAGAGGTAGTGCTGCGTTTAGCGGCTAATGCTAATACTGCTCCTGCCTAAGTGTTTAGTGATGCTCTATCAACCACTAGTCACTAAATGTTCACTACATGATGTTATATAAGACCAATTGGTACTTTTGTATGCAGTGTGGCCAGTGTGCCAAGTCCTGCTGGAAAATGATGTTGTCAACAGAGTTGTCAGTAGTTAGAAAGTTTGTTTTAGACCATTTGGTGGTATGTGATCTAATTAGTTTATCTAATTATGAACCCTCTTTTAAGGTCTGTTAACTGGGCAAGAAGGCATGTATAGCAGTCAGCAATTTCTAGCTTATAACTGTAATCATTTACATATCTGCTTGTCTGAGTTTTACAGCAACTGGGTGTAAGGGGTGTGCCATATCATATCGTACACGATAATATCGCCAACATTTTTTAATATCGTGAACAATATTAAACCCTGAAATATGGTGCCATATCACCCACCCCTAATTATCCTAATTATCACATCAGGGTACTACTTTTTATTGCTGTTTTTAGCAAAATAAAAATTCATACTGTTCTCATTTCCTATTAAATATCTACTAGAAACAGATTATATCTGTCCAGTATCATTTATTTTACTGCAGCACTGAATATGTGGATATATATGGAGTGCATTATTAGTATTGTGCAGTAGTGTATTCTTGAAAAAAAAAAATCAAATCAGTGTTTTTTAATATCAAATCAAATTTATTTGTATAGCGCTTTTTACAACTGGTGTTGTCACAAAGCAGCTTTACAGAAACATGATTACAGGACAAAGAATCAGGCAAAAACATTAAACATACAAAATACAGAATACAGAACCCCCAGTGAGCGCGGAGGCAAGGAAAAACTCCCTCAGAGCTGCAGGAGGAGGAAGAAACCTTGGGAGGACCAAGACTCACATTCTACCACTTGTCAAACGGCTTTTAAATTAATTTTAAAAAGTCTTTATACATCCACATAGGTCTTTTATATTCAAAAGTATAGCAGGGCCACTAATGGAAGCAGTTAGATTTGATGTAAGCTTGGTTTTAATCTGTATTGGAGAGTAAGATAGATGATGAGCAGCTGATCTGTGGTGGGTGGTGGATGGAGAAGAGCAGACTTCAGAAACTTCCGTCAGTCTGACCGGACAGGGGACATGAGAGCCTGGTGGGCAGTCAGTAACTCGGAGGAAGGCAGAGAGATGGAATTAGTTTAAACTGGATTTATGTAAAACAGAGAATATAAAACATTATCAAAGTGTGATTATCTAATGACTCCGGCAGATCTGAATAAAACAGCCTAACTAATAAAAACAGCCTAACTAGCCTAACTATCGTCAAGAGTATCGTTATTGCAAAAATACCATAAAATATGGTGATATTATTTTAGGGCAGAGGTGGAAAAAGTACAGAAAAATTGTAATTAAGTAAAAGTACCTTTACTTTGCTAGAATTCTACTCAAGTAAAAGTAAAAATACCCATCTAAAAATCTACTCGAGTAAAAGTAAAAAAGTACTCAATTTAAAATGTACTTTGAGTAAAAGTTACATAGTTACTTTTAATTATTTGATGTAAAAAAAAAAGTTTAAATTAAATTCAATTAAATCGTTTTTAATGAACTATTATTTCACATAATAATTTTTTTAAACATTTAAGCAGATTGTTTAGTGATAAAAATACTTACCACCACATGCTTTTACAGGTTTGATGTGGAAGTTTTGAAAGCTGACAGCTCTGTCCGGCGGTGCACATTTTGTATTGCATGAGGACGTTATTGCCTCATCTGCGCCAATTATTATTTTAACTCAGTAATGAGGAGTTTTCCAATGTACTCATAAAATCTACTCAGTTACAGTAACTGGAGTAAATGTAATTAATTACTTTCCACCTCTGTTTTAGGGTCATATCGCCCACACCTAACTGGGTGTATTCTTTACTTGAATATTAAGTGTTGAGTGTTGAGTGTATGAAGAGTCTGAAAGCATGCTTGGCTGCATTATAAGACCCTATATTATGTATGTTGTACACACAGTATCTCTCCAGAAGTCTCCAGCACTGTCAGATTCATTATACTGACTGGTGTTTCGGGAGGCTGAGCGTGTGTGCTGTTTTATTAAGTGGCGAGGAGATGCTGAAAGGCACGGAGCGACGCTTTGATGCCGCCTTTGTTTCTGTTTTGGTGCTCAGTTTAATCAGCTACAAGTCCCCCCCCCCCTCCACTCGCTCGGCACTGTTTGTTCATCTGCTCTAATTACTCCCTAAATTGTTCTCTTGATGTTATATGTGTGTTTATTTACGACGGGGGGGCGGAGGAGACGGACGCTGTTAGGCGGAGAGGTGCGCAGCTGTTGCAGCGTGCTGCTATTTGCTGTCCGTGGCCTGCAGCTTTCTAACAGAGCCAATTCTGAAGCGCTTCTGAGAGCGCTGTGGAAATAAACAAAGCCAAGAAAAGCTACAGGTGCTTTGTGTTCAGAATGCACTTCACTTCACTTCTCAAACTCTCTCTCTTCTTTGAGTAAATTTCCCTCAGGGGCTCGCTGTCCTCCTGTCTTCTTTTTGCTTTTTTTTGCCGTTTCTTAGCCTGAAGTGAAGTGGCGTCTACGATAGCTATATACACACACAACAAGGCCCTACGATGAGTAGTAGCCCACATGGTGGTAATCTTTCATATTTGCAATGCATTGCAAAGCATGTTTTCATGTCTTTTCTTTTTATTTTAGACCCCTCTGAATGGCTGAGCCATTGGAAATAAAAGATATCTTTATTAGTTTGCTGCTCAATTGCCCGTGGTTCTTTTATTTTCTCATTTTCTGATTGAGCAAGACTACAATGTGGCAGAAAAAAAATAAAAATGCCCATGCCTGCCCAGCAGCCTCAGAAAAGGCTTGGTTTGTCGCCATAAAGAAACATGTTCATTTAGATTATCTCATCGCTCGCACCTCCCGAGCGCTCAGCGCCATCACTTCCCATTAGCCGCCCCTGTTCCTGCTATTTATTGGAGCTTATGAAAAGGCACAAATTACAAAATGCAAACATGTTGTGCCTTTGTTTGACACTCATAATGCACTGATTGTGGATATTATGGATAAAGCCGAGCGCTTGCCTGTCTCTGTCTGAGACATGTACTCCAGAGCGTGGCCGCATTTGCATTTTCATTCCATTCAGCAGCTTCCACTTATTACTCTAAAATTGTTTTTGAATCTCCCAATTCCGCGGGTATGAGGCTGTATTGAATGCCATTTGCTGTGTATTATTTGATGTGGGGGCAGCACAGAAAAGTGCTGTCAATCTGTGTTCATGGCTAATGTGGTTAAGTAAAGCCAATATGGTTGTTTTCACCGGTCGCTGTCGAGAACTTGGCTTGTGGCGGAAGAGAGAGAGAGGCCAGCCAACACTCAGATTCACTAAAACAGCCTTAAAAACCATGCCACGTCTACGGATGAGCGAGAACATTAGGGCCGTTCGATTATACAGCGCTGGAACAAAAAAATAAAAAATAAATAAATAAAGAGAGCACTTCAGTTTCTGATTCAGTTTCTCTGATTTTGCTATTTATAGCTATTTGTTTGAGTAAAATGAACATTGTTCAGGGTTTGTATGGTCATGAAAAAACTTGGAAAAGTCATGTTATTTAAAAATAGCAAAGAAGTATTGGAAAAATAAAAATACACAGAAAGTTTTGGCATGGAAATTTGGTCTACAAATCGTGTTTTCGTTAATCGATATAGAAAATCTGTTTTGAGCTAAAAATACTTCAGCTACTTTAGAGTTAATTCAGTAATTTAGCACTACAAAATGAAGCTCTCAGGATTAGACACACATTTTGTTATTTAAAAAAAAATACAAATTGTGCCAACATTTAATCTGATTCATTTTAGATAAACTTTAATCAATTTAAATTAAAGTTTTAATTGATTTTTGAGTTGAGTTTTATTGTCCATGTCTGCACTGATTGAAAAGCTGACTTAAAATCATAGAAAAGTAATTAAAAATTCATGGAAATATATTGATTAAAACGTGTATGTAGCTGATTGTTGTTTTATTCTATAAAATATGGATAGCATCTCCCAAATTCCAAATAAAAATATTGTTATTTAGGACATTTATTTGGAGAAAATTAGATATGGCTAAAATAACGAGATAGATGGATAGACAGATAGAAAGACAGACAGACAGACAGACAGATACTTTTATTAATCCCAGAGCAAAAAATCTGGACATCCAGTATCAGCAGGTATACACAGTACACATAACTTACAGAAAAAGGATAAGATAATATAATACAGATAAAAAATACAGTAAACATAATAAAATAAAGTATAAAAATATATATAAAAGAGTTTTTTTAGTGCAGTTAACACAGTAAAACAACAATTAACACCAGTTACTGAATGATTGACAAATTATGTCTGCTATACAGAATGTGCAAGTATGCAGTTATATAATAGTTTAGCAGTGCAATTTTGTAAAAATGTAAACCGTGGACAGTAAATAAAACAATTAGTGCAGAATATGGTAAAACTATAAAATATTTTAAATAGGGTATCTCGGAGGGTGTTTTCATGGGGTTCATATTCATAAAGTTTTAAGAGTTCAGAATTCAATATTTGGTGGAATAATCCTGGTTTTTAATCACATCTTTCATGTGATGTGTGATGTGCATCTTGGTTTATGTTCTCCTCCACCAGTCTTACACACTGCTTTTGGATAACTTTATGCTCCTTTACTCCTGGTGCAAAAAGTCAAGCAGTTCAGCTCCTCCATCATACTCCTGATTATATTCCAGAGTTTTTTAATTTGGTAAAATCCAAGAAAAACTAAATTTTTAAGTGGTCTCTTATTTTTTTTCCAGAGTTGTATGTGTTTTCTACTACAAATGCACTCGTAAATGTTATTAATGGAAAAAGAGGCTCTTCCAGGAACATTTCCTGACACGTTTTCCCCTTTTCTAAACCCATCTTTGGTACAGCTGTTTGGTGTTGGGTGATGTTGCTTCTGAATGATCAGTTTCTGGAAGGCAGTGTCCCTGCCTCATCCTATCTGTGCCCGTTAGGAAGCTTCTCTCTGACAGAAGCTCAATCAGAAATGCCACTGCTAAGCATGTGGCCTTGAGTATCACCAGAGATAAAGTGAGCTTTTTAAAGTGAAACAGTAAAAATAAAATCCTCTCAGATGAGATCACCTCTTTATTGAACAGAGAGTAAATTTATTAATGTAATTGACTCAAAAGCATAGTTTACAGAGTTTTCAGAGTTATCAGATGATTTCTGGATTGAATAAAATACATTGAAACAAGCATTCTCACTCCATTTAATGTTTGTGTAGTCTGTGTGATATTACCTTTATATTGTGCACTGATTAGGGGAGAGCAATATCCCCTTTAATATTAAAAATCCTCCATACTGTAATATTGTTTTATTGTTGTTTTATTTTATTCTTTTATTTGGAGGCTCATTAGCAAAATCACAATAGTTGCTATTCTTCCTAAACTCCACACGTCATAGTTAAATGCACATAACAAAAACAAAAAAAATCTATATAAATGAATAAATAAACCCCCAAAAAATGATAGTTGTATACTGATATCACAGTATTCTTGAAAGCATATTCTATTTTGCATTTGTTTTAATATTTACTGAATTTATTTTATTTTAGTTTGTTTGCAGTCTATATGCTCACTAAATATACTGCACTTTAGTTTCGTGGTAGGTTTTTTTATACATTATATTTTATACAATATCAGTCCTGGTAAGTTACTGTTTATGAAACAGACAAATGTGTATATATATATATTTTTTTTTATTATATATTTTTTTTCTCTGCTATATTTATCCTAAATAAAACATATTAGTGTATGCTTGATCTTTTTTCACATAGGCAAGAATACAGTTAGCTTTAAAATACTCTGAAATATTGTGATATTAATGTTGGGATATATCACCCACCCCCAGTACTGTCATTCCGAAAGTATTAGGGAAGCATTTAAATTGTTTATAAGGTGTTACCTCAGGGAATGGCTTGAGAAACACCCACACCTGTATGAGCTTTGAGGTGTTATCTTGTGAGTAAGATTAAACACTGACTCAGCAGTGTGCTTATTGCAAGGTCATGTAATATACAGCAATCAACAGCAAGATCTGTTGTACCCATACTGCCACAAAACAGTGGTTCTTCTTCTTCTATTGTTTAATGAGTAAAAAATGGTCTGTACACTCTTCTGTAATTGGTCTCCAAGTCTGAACCATCCAAAAAAGTGGTTTTATGCTGCAAACAAACTAAACATGGTTTATTAATATTGTATCCGTATCTTCAGGTTGGACCAAATTTTGACCAAATCTGCTTGATTGCTAGTCAGCTAATTTGCTTCTGATCAAAGTGAAAGGTCCAGACGAAACAAAGTAGAAGTCAAATCACCCTAAGAATGTAAGAATGCTCCTTTTTTCAGATTTTTATTTTATTTTAACTGTAATTCATGCATCTTATATAAAAAATGACCTTTGTGAGCGTGTGCAATTGCTGTCCGTGTGAATAATGACCTTTTAAAACATTGACATTTTGTGATTTTCCTTCCTTCAACTGCTGAGATTCGATCAGATAAATCAATCTCCTGCAATCAGTCATTTAAAGCTAAATGAAGGGAGTGACTTGCAGCTGATGTTTGTGATTTTCTGAATTGATTTACTGTTTCTGTAACCATTGCCTTAGGAACCAGGGGTGGGACGTGGATTTCTTGTCCCCAAAAATGATACTGCACAAAAAACAGAAATTGTTTTAAAATAAACTTTTATTTTGAAGGTGCGCTGAAATCTGCTCTCCCACAATGAAAAACACCGAAGTAATGTTAGCTAAAGCAATTATCTCCGCTTTTATCAAGAAGGTGTGGATGCGTGCTCCCGAGAGAGGGTGCTTTTCCTGGTGGGGGTGCTGAATTCGGCACAACACCGGCTTTACGTTTACATACTTTACATAAAGTTATATTCTTTTAATAAAAGGACACCATCGTAAGAAGTGCTTTCAGTAGAAAAATTAAAAACACAGGACCCAACACTACTGTGTTTTTTTTTAAAGAGTGGAGAAAATGTAAATATACAACAGAATTGACAAACCAAATATGTTATATTAATTTAAATATTAGGTGATAACTGATCAGTTTTTGTTATAAATGTATATAATTCAGACATTGTGCACGTAATTTGTTCTAACAACAGTAAATGTAATGTGGAGTAACAAGTGTATGTTGTAAAGTGATAGTGATGGGACAGTCCACTATTTTTTTTTCAGCTCTGATCCGATTTCGATATAAAACTGATGTAAAACTGCCAATACGATACAAATACCGGTAAAAGGGCTCTCTTGTTTTTTTTTTTATTTATTAGTACTATAATTGAGGTTATATAATGAGGCTGAAACAGACCACACAGCCCTTTAAAGAGTTTACACAAGTGCGTTTAATGTAAATGTATATAACGTTTTTCAAATGACTTTGGAATAAAAACACTCAATAGTTTTCTTTCAAATTAAATATTAAAGTTTTATTAAATATAAAAAAAATAATATGGAATATGTTAAATATTAAATACAGGGCTCTAGACGAATTTGTTGCACTGGTTACGCATGAGACTTTTACTTTGACACGTAGCATAGTGGATTAGCTGCAAAGGCTAATGGCTAACCGAGCTGAATTAGTAATTTTTCTAAGATAGTGTGTCCGGGAGTTTCCTTGCTCTGGGTAATTCTTTACCTTTTTTCTCTTTTGTGGATTACTCTTGACTGCTGAATTAATCACTGTTTTTAATAACAGATTGATTTCTTAGAGCTGGTTAGAGTGGGTTGGATCTGTGGTTTGGTATTTGATGTGGATTTTGGCTGTAGTTCACTCGAGATAGTTACTTATTACATTCACAATGCCAGGATGCAGCTGTCAGCCTGATGCTTGCTAGGCTAACAGACTGCTGGTGTTAATGGAGATGGCTAGTGGCTAACTTGCGATGCTAACTGTATTCCCGAACTAAATTAATCACTGTTTTTAACAACAGCAAAACTCTCTAGATAATCAGGGTAAACTGTGGAACTGGAATCTGGATCAGTGATGGGTTTTATTTTAACGTTACAGCGGGTTTATTGTCCAGCTCAGGCTGGACAATAAAGCCTGGATTATGGATTGGTAAGTGGATCGGCCGCGGTCACCCGATATCCGATACGCTGATTACGTTACGTCAATATCGGCCCGATTCTGATATTGTATCGGATCGGTCCCATCTCTTTAAAGTGATCTTTAGTAGGATTTAACTAATAATAAACAGAAGTACAGAACAATTTGACCTTTTACCTTTGTCTATAACCATGCTGAGCTTCTCTTTAGGTTGATGCTGCCGGTTTAAAGTTGTGCATGCAGGTCCAGAGTTTACTCCTCGGACAGCCCATGTGATGTATCAGTTACTTAGGCCAAAATGGTGTAGTTTGTTTTGGTTGGAGGCGAAGTATCCAGGACGTTTGTTGTTGTTGCAGCTTGATTTGTTTTGGGCGGGTTGTTATAAAGTGTTGGCGCTGCAGCCGGAAGCTTGCCTCTGGATGTTCTGGCCTGTGATGTACTCAAGCCCTGCAGGTAAACCAGATACACACACACACACTAACACACACTAACACACACCTGGACTCACTCACTCGCGCTCCAGCATATACTGGTCTGAAGCGAAGAGAAGCAGAGATGGCTGCCCGTGATGGGCGTTGCTCCATGCTGGATGTTATCTTCCCAGAAGCACCTGGGGGTCGGCAGAGCCGATTCATAAATCAGAGCCGGGTCCTGACAGTGTGTGTTCTGGCTGTCATGGCTGCAGGTAGAACGAGGGAGGCAGGATGTCAATGAAACAAAGCAGCACTTACTCACGGCGTGGTGGGGCAGCCCAGGCTCCGAGCGGCCCCGCGGGCCCCGAGGGAGCTGGAGCTCACACTGCAGTTGCAGGCTTTTCACCACCGCCCGCCATGAATCTTTCATGCACTCTTGCTCCTTTACCTGCCTGCCGACTGGCTTTTAACAGCGCACACACACACAGTCATACACACTTCCACACACAGTCACACACACACTAACAATTGAGTGCAGACATGTTCAATTCAAATTAAGCAGTTTGTCAAGTTCATGGACGCTGGCAGAACCTATACACTGAAGTTATTAAACCTGTAAAAGTGATACATTAAAGGTATCCACATATAGTTCAGCGCCCTACATCATCGCTATTCTACCCTACCCTTACACACACACACACACACACCCTCGCCCACGTTTCAGCCTCGCTTAGGGCTAATGTAATAATGGAAGCATAAAACCATTTTAAAGCTTTTGATTTTCGATTTGGAACGGACAACATTAAACAGTTTATAATGGCTTTAAATCTGAAATAGCTTATTTTCACTTATGTTACTTTGTTACCAGATTAGTTTGCTGGTACATTTTGAGTCACCTTTTTTCTTCTGTTATTTATTACGGTTAGTTATGTCTGTAAAATATATATATTTTTTGTTTTAATTAAGTCAAGAAGAATCACTTTTGGTGCCACATGCTTTTGGTAAAATTTGGTCTCGCCCTAGCACATGTACACACTTCATAATCTGATTAGCACAGAACATTTGTGTTGAGTTTGCCAGTAATCCAGTCAATGCATGTGAGTGAATAAAATGAATTTGGGAAAAGGCACAGTAAAGGCATAGTTACTTTAAAAAATGTATCTGATTACTGATTACCCCTTTAAAAAGTAACTATGTAACTTTATGGTCACTAAATTACTTATGGTCCTGCCACTTCAACATAAGTTTTGCCAAAACTCACTTTATTGGAAGCCTCACTCCACCTTTGGGACTTGTTCTCTAAGTGTGATACTGCTAGGTAACACTTTGTCTCCAGCACAGCGTGAACAACCAACAACGATACTGATCAATTTTAGTTGATACAAGCTCAGAATATTGCCTTTATTTCCAGCTATTTCCAGAAAATGAGGGTCTCTGTTCTCCCTCTAGTGTGTGTGTCACTGCCTGGTGTTACATGTATGTTGTGTAGGCCAGACGCCACCCCTGATACGCAGAAAGAAAGTAAAAATATACTATTAAGAATCTGGAGTAATGTTTAGTTATTACTGACTGATTACCGGATTGGAAATAGTAGCATGACAGATTACTTGTTACTAAAAAAAAAGGGTCAGATTACTAAGAAATCTAAGCAACTATGTAACGTGCCACTGACATTACTGGTCAGGCAATGTTCAGGTTTTTGCTTTGCAACCAGCCAATAAACTCACAGAATAACATGTGACGTAAATGTCATGTAAAACTCAAAATTCACCCTACTTTTTTATTTTTTATTATTTAACATCAAGCCTTAATATAAACAAACATTATCTAGAAAATTAAGATTATCCAAACCTTCAGTTTCAGCATCTTTGTGATAGTGTCTAATACCACAGTCTGTTTTCACATATGCACAGACAGAGAAATCCCAGAATACTCCTGTTAAGAATGGTGATGCTCTGAGAAAACAAATTACTGCTCTAAAAAACATCTCTTGGACAGATTTCAAAATCAAATATATAGACCCACCTCTGATGTAAGTAATCAGAGGATGCTGTTTAAACTGTATAATTCTGGAATGCGTAACTTGAATGTGAATATAGGCTAGCTTTTTGGTTAGCTTATTAAGATGGT
Source organism: Astyanax mexicanus (assembly GCF_023375975.1). NCBI lineage: Eukaryota > Metazoa > Chordata > Actinopteri > Characiformes > Acestrorhamphidae > Astyanax > Astyanax mexicanus. Next base: position 46,162,454 of record NC_064419.1, on the reverse strand, counting down.
TGCTAAGCAACAGCTAAACAGCTTGCTGGTTCCAGTTGCTCAGACTCAAAGAGAGCCACCCATTCCACATCCAAAGGAGAGTGATAGTGGTGAAATACAGCAGATCTTTGTAAGACTTAATATCCAATCATGGACCGTGTCCATACTCATCATCACCTGAGTACTAATTTTCTGCAGCTGTGATTCATTATACCAACTCCATTCACCTGTCTGACTAATTAATGCCTATTTGTTTAAACCCTGCCTGTATTCGCTCTGCAAAGTATTGCCAACTGTCTGTTTACTGTGCGTTTATTTCAGCTGATTCACCCTTTTGTTCAGTTTGCTTGATCTATTGTCTGCTCAGTTTGACTTTGTCCTGGTTGTGCATTTTAACTTGGCCTGGATTCTTTACTACTCTTTTAGAAAGACCTTTTAACTTTAAACCTTTTTTTTTCTGGTTTTGCATCCACAAGTGTCTGATTTGCCAGCGCTGAATTACACATAAATCTGGGTTGAGACTTCGGTCCAGATTTTTTTCTGGTTTAAAAAGAAAAATGCCCTTAAACTACCTTATTAGTACAGAAACTGCTGCTGGGAATGCATAACATGGTGAATATTTGGCTAGCTTTTTCGTTAGCTCATTAAGATGGTTGCTAAGGGACAGCTCAACATCTTGCCTGTTCCGGTTGCTCAGACTCGAAGAGAGGGCGGGGCTGTAGAATGGGCGGAGCCAACAATTCTACTGTATATCTAGAGGAAAGTAATATTGGTAAAATTTAGCTGATTTTAGATATATTAGACTTTGGAAAAATATTTAGAAGAAATATGTTGTATATTTACACGCAAGGAACAGAGGAGCTAAATTAAACCAATTAAAAAGAAAACTCAGATTTAGCCTCCCATGGGCTTTAATGGCTTTTGAGTGTATTGTAGAGTAAGAACATGCAGATTTTCCACTAACAACAGTTTAATTAACAACAAGCTCTCAACGCAGTGTAAATATAGTTGTAGAGAAACTTTCCACGCCTTCAGGAGTTGCGTGAAATCGCCCGGCTGCATGCCTCTGAATAAAATGTAAGTTTCATCTAGCCCAGTCACAGCGTACAGTGCAGTCAGGGTCTCCTCAGAGACGTATCCCCTACTCCCTCTCTTCCGCTCTCCCGGCGGTCTCTGAGGTATCCCGGCTCAGGAAAGAGAGAGAGACTGTTTGCTGTCAGTAAACAGCTGGTGTTTGTCTTATGGATGTAGAAGCTTTGCTCTCTTTGGGGAGGAAATAAACCCACATCTCTTCTTAAACTCCTCAACTGAATCAAAAATTTCTCATCGGAACTATCTGCAGGCGCCTCCACACGAAATATAAATAGCAGGCAAGGAGATGAGTTATGAGATATGAGATGAAATATGGAGTTTGTTTTGGTTGATTTGACGAGTGTAAAGGAAAGAAAAGCATGATTATTGTTTGCATGCGTATAAGGAACATTTTTGATCCTCTAAAGAAACCTCTGGGTAGGTGGCACTAAAAAAAGAATTTAGATTATACATTAAAAGATGAGTCTTCATGAAATAATAATAAAACAAATATTTTTTTAAAGAATATGTGCTGCCTGAAAAAAATAAAACACTGAAGCTATTAAAACACTGAATAAATAAATTGATGCAAAGTATTGCCAACTTTCCGTGTACTGAGCGATTATATTTGGACCAAAGTCTCAACACAGAGACTTATTGCATCTTAGTGCATCTTAAAAATAGAATATCGTTGAAAAGTTACTTTATTTCAGTAAATCAGTTGAATGTGAAACTCATATATTATATAGATGTATTACACACATAATGATCTATTTTGATCATTTATTTATTTTATTGTTGATGATTATGGCTTACAGCCAATGAAAAACCTAAAAATCAGTATATCAGAAAATTTGAATATTATGTAAGACCAATTGGTACTTTTGTCTGAGTGGGCAGTGTGCTGCTGGAAGTCCTGCTGGAAAATGAAATCAGCATCTCTATAAAAAATGTCAGTAGCAGAGGGAAGCATGAAGTGCTGTAAGATTTTGTAGGAAAACAAAACTGCACTGACTTTAGACTTGATAATAAAACACAGTGGATCAACACCAGCAGATGACAGACATGTCTCTCCAAACCATCACTGATTGGTGGAAACTTCACACTAGACCTCGAGCAGTTTGGACTGTGTGGCTCTCCACTCTTCCTCCAGACTCTGCCCGCTTGATTTACCAATGAAATGTAAAATTTACTGATGATCAGTGATGGTTTGGAGAGCTAACACCTTTTATGGAGATGCAGATTTCATTTTCCAGCAGGATTTGGCACACAAAAGTACCAATTGGTCTAATTTTCTGAGACACTGATTTTTGGGTTTTCATTGGCTGTAATCCATAACAATCATCAACAATAAAAAAATAATAAACACTTAAAATAGATCACTCTGTGTGTAATACATCTATATAATATATGAGTTTCACATTTCAAAGCGAATTACTGAAATAAGCCCTTAAAGTACATTATTAGTACAAAAACTGCTGCTCTAACATTTCCTCCTACTTAGCAGCTCCGACTCAACACACAGTCGAATATTCACTCAATGGCTCACAAAAGCAGTCAGTAAACCTCACTTTTCAGCACTCAAGATGCAAAACAAATGATGCTGTTGTCAGGAGACTGGTTGGGAATTTGATCAGCGAAACACAGCGGAGAGCATGTGGAGCTGCAGGCTGATGATGTGCCAGATGTAACCTGGTTAGAACGCACCTGAAGGACCCTGATTAAGAGCTTATTACACAGCGCAGCTCCAAATTAAAACCCAGATTTCAGTTCAACATTCAGCCCAATGTGCTGGAACATGACTGAGTGAGGGGATGAGGGGGTCCTCAACTGAGAGAATCCTGCATCCTCCACAAACACCAGTAACCACTTCTAATATAGGCCAGTTTTTATCAGGAGAGGTGTGTGTTCACATCCTTTCACGTGTTTTTGGAGCCAAAAAACAAACCTCATTAAATTTCTCTATCTTAAAAACCTGCCTCCATTTAAATATCAGTGAATATCAGTGCAGTATCCACTGTCAGACTGATTAATAGGTAGTGAGTCCTCTGATTTAATAAAAGATTAATTTTATACTAATTAAACAACCGAAAAAAGCATCATCCATTATCTTTCCATTGTTTTATGGTGTGGGTTGTTCATTAGAAGTTAGGGGTTGATGATATGGCCCTAAAATAATATTAGAATATTTCTGGGTCTTTTAGCATTAAACTTGAACATTGGACTTTTAAAATTGATTTCAAGAAGAATTAATTTCTTTAGAAACGGAAGAAATCTATAAATGTTTGTCTAAGGGCTGGGAGGTTTATCGAATTTTCAAAATGGAATAATGTAGATTGTACATCTTTATTTATAAAAGTTGCCAAAGTGATTTTCCTTATATTTATCTGAAATACAAGGAGTTTATGCTTACACTCTGTTTCTGTATAAAAGCTGCATGTTAGGTTACAGCCAATGAAAACCCAAAAAAAGGTATTTCAGAAAATTAAAGTATTATATAAAACCAATTGGTACTTTTGGCAGTGTGGGCAGTGTGCCAAGTCCTGCTGGAAAATGAAATCCGTATCTCCATAAAAGTTGTCAGCAGAGTAATATAACGGGATTTGTCCTGAATGCTTCCTGAACCTCTTTCCTCTTTCCTACTGTGGACTACATCACCAAGAATATCCATAACATCATATACAGTTCTAATGCTCCTCATCACCTGAGTACTGATTTTCTGTTACTGTGATTCATTATCCCAATTCCATTCACCCTGTCTGCACTAGTGTTGCTCTGCGAAGTATTGCCAACTGTTTACTGTTTACTGAGGGATTATTTCAGCTGATTCATCCCTTTGTCCAGTTTGCCGGATCTATTGTCTGATTAGTTTGACTATGTCCTGGTTTTGCCTTTGTGTTTGGTTTTGCTTTCTTTACTACTCATTTGGAAAGTCCTTTTTGGATACAGTTGAATAAAATGTGTACATTTCTTTTACTCAGATATATTGTACAGTATATGGTGGTTTGAGTGTGATTTATTCTATTACAGATTTCCTAAAAATCATACAAAAATACAATTAATCGCTTTGCTTATAGAATCTCAATATATCACAATATATTGAATCGTAACCACTGTAAAGCGAGGCATATCATATCGGCAGGTTCTTGACAATACGCTACCCTTATGTCTACAGTGTAATATGAAGCCTACAGGACTTTCCCTATAGGTTCTCTATGAGAGAATGGTACTGTAGAGTGTAGACTGCATTGAGTTCGACATAAATATCATTAATTAAATTCCCCTAGTGAAAATCCCTCAGCTTCGTTATACCCATGTTAAAACATGACAGGCTTTCAATGTTGTCAAACTGTTGGTCTCGAGGGAGCGGCGCTGTTTGAAGCCGGTGTTGAATAAATGTTTTTGCTTAGTGTGAGAGGCAGAAGCGAGTCATGTGGGGAAGCACATGAAAGACGTGCGGGGAAAAGTTTTGGAGTATAATGAGGAACTGGGAAGTGGGTTTAGCTGATTAATCAGCGCAGAGAGAAAGTGCTATTAACACACGTGCAGCGGTGACTGAATGCTTCTCCTGTGACAAATGTGTAATTAAAAGCGATTTTATACTCTCTATATTCGCGCGTTCACACAGAGGAGCACAAAGAACCGCTCATCTGCTCGGGAGTCTGACGAGATGCAGGGTTTTTTTTTAATTACCCCCCTCTCCCCATTACCCCGACGCTGTTTACCCCCTCCCTGACTGGAATCTGAGTACGATACTCGGCTGTTGTGATGTTTTATGACACGGGCTTTTCGTCCTGCTGGGATTCTGTCTTTGGGTCCGCTGAAGGTTTTTCAGGGATCGTTTTCTCTGCAAAAATAATGGTTTCCACGGTGCCTCACGGGGGTTCAGTAAGTTGCCTGCACCTCTCGCTCTTCTAACATGTTGTGATTAGAGCTTATTATTAACTCCCGTAGCGAACTGGTTAGCAATACTGATGGCCACATTCAGCCAAATTGAACCGTGAAACAATGTGGTGATGAAGTGAGGAGTGGGGGAATTGTGTGCGGCCTGTGTGAATAAAATGTTTTGTTACGTATAATGACTGTGTATAAGCACCGTCGCCATGGTTCCATTTCTTTTTGTTCTTTTGATATAGAGGAAAAGTGTCCACAGTAGTGACCAGAAGTAGAGCCATTTGGTAGGTGTCTCAGACTGCCTTCATTGAGTTTATGGCATGGCAGTATAATGTTAAGTGTTATGTTGAAACAGAAAATTGCAGTTTGTATATTTTATTAACAAACCATTTACATTTTCAACAAATTACAGATTACCGTATTTTACAGACAATATGGTGCACTGTTATATAAGGTGTACTGTCAATGATTGCATGCAATTTAATCCAGAGCGACTTACAACAGTGCTTCGTTGTTTACTTTCCATAAACCATAGCTAGTTTGTAGACTAGAAAGTGAAGACTGATAATGTTAAGAACCCTAGGAGATTTTTTTTATATATAGATTAGTTTAAGAAGTCTTTAGTCAGTGTTTAAAGACCGCAAGTGACTCTGCTGTTCTGACACCCAGTGGAAGTTCGTTCCACCACCTTGTTCCCAGCACAGGAAAAAAAAAGTCGGGATGTCTGTTTTTTGTGGGTTTTGAGTGACGGAGGTTCGAGCCGAGCTGTACTGGAAGCATTAGGAGCTCTTGGTACAGATCTGACTTTGACCATCATTGCCATCAAGTGGAAAGGAGCTGGTCTGTTTTTGGTTTTGTAGGCTTTTTTGTAGGGTTTTTGTAGGTTATTAGCGACTAAAAAACAAAACTGTAATTCTTAAAAAAAGAGCTGGATGTTAATCTACACAGATTTCTCTCCTAAAAACTGTTTATTTGGGTGAGTAAAGCACTTCCGTTTATTACAATAAGCTTAGATTTCCAATATTTTCAACAGTGCATAGTGCTAGTAAATGCCACCCGACAGCGCTACACTGAGGAACTCTGAGTGTTCCGGTAAGCCAGGGTGCTATCAGCTGCGGTTCGTCAAATGTAGCTTGTTTTAACATGGTAAACACACAGACTACAGTCTAATATACTCACCTCTGAATAGTGAAAGAGCTAGCGCTGTGGTTAGTGGCTAATGCTAATACTGCTCCGGCCATGGTGCTGGAGACACTTCACTGAAAACTCACCCTTACAATGCACACACCTGTATAAGTTGAGGTGTTATCATGTAAGTAAGGCTTAATATTGGTTAGTTAGCTTATGGAAAGGAAATGTGAATTGGAGTGAGTCCTAAAAGTGGTTGCCATATGCTTGGGATGTTAGCATTTTGCATTCTTCTACTAAGTCTAATAAGATGCATTGATATGGAGCAACAAAGAAATCATCCTTCAAACACAAATATCCTTTTTTCCCATTTTTTGTGGTGTTTTTACATTGTAAAAAGGCATTATCACCCACAATGGCCAAGCAATGAGTGGTAATAATAATGACTGGTGACTCTGGCAAAAATCACATCAACATTCAATGCAGGAGACCCTACACACATATCCCACAGGTCATTACAGCATTCATTAGCCTCCATTTTAGGTGGCAAAAGTCATGGGATAGCAGTGTATATGCAGTTTCTGAAATGGACCTCGTTCTAATTGAACAGATGCATATTTTTAGGCTTTTATAGGTGGAAATGCATAGGAAATCATCTGCGGTCCATTTTTTTCTAATCGTTTCTAATCAGTAATGTGTAAGCAAAGTGCGTAAATGTAATAGAATAGAGCGAAGGAGCACCTGCACCTCTATTAACCAAGTTCCTCACTGAACAACTTTTGCAATTTAAAGCTAAGCATTAAAAAATGATGATTGCAATGTCTGAATCTACCCAATGTTCATTATAGCCCATCCAGACAGTGCTATAGCCACGGACAGAAGTGCTAAATGAATTTCATGGATTAGTAACTGCAGGTCACCTTGTTATACGGAGATTGAAATTCCATGTGTGCGCCTGTATGTGTGTGTGTGTGTCTGTGTATGAGTATGTGTGTGTGTGTATGTGAGTGTAAATGTGTATATCCAATGTTTCCGTTCTGGAGGTTTTTGTGCTGTAAACTGTATTAAGCTGAGCAGACATGCCTGTAGGGCAGTGCTGGAGTTTCTGATTCAGAAATGCAGGTGTGCTCTGAGGGCACACTCTCACGCTGAGCTTTAAATGGCTTATTTACTGTTTCTGAGCCTTTTTCCTCAGCCACAGCTGGAATTAATCTCCCTGAAACACCGCCGATTTATGACTGGTCACAAATGCCCTACCTTTTTATGACATTTAGCACTGAAACAGAAGATGAAGTGGCTTAAAACTGATGTTCTGTCTTAAAGCTTCACTCAGGGCTCTGCAACTGGAATGCCATTTACAGTAGTATTTTGTAGTAAATTAATTAAATGCTGTTTATTCATGAAATGAATAGCATGGGTGAATAATTGCATGCAGTGCATAATACACTGTATGTGGATTAATCATGTTTACTGTAACAGAAGCAGTATTACAACCATCAGTGTAGAATTAGCTCTTTTTCGTTAACTGGTCATCTGGTTAAAGGAGAGCTCTGGTTTAAAATGGATTTGGGTTGTAGTGAAACATAATGAGTATGAACTACTTCTGAAATACATCGCCAGTGATAGGGGCATAGAATTACCCATGCAAAGAAATGGCTATTCTTACACCATAAACAGTAAAAATAAACTATAAAATGTACCTTCACTCTTGATTGGTAGAATTCTGAGGGTCCTAACATTTAAGACAAGCCAATGAGAGCTTTAAAAGTGCACAGATAGTGTATTAAAAACACTGTTTATCTGTTTATTCACACAGTACCTTCAGCTATTGCTTTGGGAGCTGCATATAAACAGTATATATGCATGTATAAACAGTACTTACAGCAGTTTCTTTGCATGGGTATCACTATGGTCCTACTACTAGCATTGTAAGCCTGTTGGGAGCATCAAATAAACCTAAAAGAGCAGTATTTCAAAACATGGTCATTTTTTACTACAACCCAATTCCATTTGTCTTGTCTTTGATCATCAAGTTTAGAAAATTATTATTAATATTGTGAAAAATGAGTATGAAGTATATAAAGTATGAGATTTTTTTTTTACTATATTAATATTTCAATATATTAGTGGTGTACGATCATACTATGGAGAATACATGGTATGCGCTATTAGGGTTTTAATTTTTTTTTTTGCACTGTAGTGATGCCAGTCAGTCATAATACAAGAACATTGGATAGGCGGTGCAACATACTTGTCCTGCTTAACATTAAACATTTCCTAACTTTTAAAAAACATTTCCATTTTGGTAATTTCCGCCTCTGCAGCGCTCTCTCAGGTTCACTTCTGCTATAGGTAAGGATGATGTGTCTGTGTACTTTGATATGCAGACATCACAATATGCAGATCAGTCTATCCATAATACTGCCCCTCTTCTGACGTCCAACCATCTGTGCCTCACTGCTATCAGAGGCACACTGCTTAGCCCAATCAGCTCTCCCTCCTGCCCCACCCCTAAACCCATACATCACTGCAGTGCCTATGCTAAACTACCTCTCCCATTTTTAGCATCTTTTTATAAGTTAATACAGATTTTAGATATAGATCAGGCATTTTACCGTGTCTCAGAACACTTTTTGGAATAGCAGAACAAGGATTCAAGGAGACGTAATTGTCATTTTACATCACATAGTACGTGAAATTGTATTTCCACGGTCCAGTTACACAAAATATAAATGAGTAGGGAAGTAGCAGCAACATGAAGTTTTATTTAGCAGAATGGATGATTATGAATGGATACCAGTAACATAAAAAGAAATAAAGTGTCTCAGTGTGAATGTGTGTTTAAATATGTAATTGTCCTAATATGTAAAGTGTCGATGCAGTGTGTTGTGTTGACTAGGTGGAGTTTACGAGTCTTACAGCTGCTGGAATGAAGCTGTTCCTCAGTCTTGTTGTTTTGCACTTGATGCCCCACAGCCTCCTGCCTTTTCTAATGCAGGTGTCCCTTGTGCTGCACTGTAAAATACGTAAACTAATTGATACTCGCTACCACAATGTCCACACCTGTATAGGTTGTGAGGTATTCTCTTGTTAGTGAGACTGAAAATTGGTGGAGAGGTCATTGCAAGATCATGTGAATTACGAGTTATATATGGAATTGGAGCGATAGTGGCCTGATGAGCAGGTGATAAATGGATGGACCATTCCTCAATGCTGAGGATATACCATAATAGAAAACTTATTTATTAATAAACAAAAGAATTATTTAACATAGCAGTAAAGAGGTAACCAAGACTACCATTTTATTATGGCTGCCTGGTGTATCAGTAGCAGAAAAGTTTCAGCAAAGCTGGAACACTGAGATTCAGCCCTGGCTCCTGTTCTTTCAGCAATAGGCTATTAAACCCAGACCCAGTTCTGATGGAGCTATTTCCCCTCTCACTTTCCTGCTTCCAAATCCAAGCACACTTCCACTACCCCCTACCCACCCCCCCTATTCTCTTTCTCTCTCTCTCTCTCTCTCTCTCTCTCTCTCTCTCTCGTGAATACCATTGCTCAGGCAGTGAGGTGTTGCAGGCACTTTGTTGCTGACCGTGGTGCTGAAAGGCCTCCTGCCTTCACATTGCCTGAGTGTTCATTTCATGGTCCATATAACGCGCTCGCCATTTGTCAGCTGGCCGTTAGTGTGGCTGCTTATTTCTTTAACCCCTTCCCTGTCAAACCATAACAAATCAAACTCACATTGGTTTCAGCTCATGACCGACGGCTACCTGCCACTGCCTCTGTTTCACTTACAGCAGCGGCCGTGTCTTTGAGTAATCTGTGGAGTGTGCAGTTCTGTGTTTCCCTCACTTACCATCAGCACTAGGGGTGTGACGAGACACTAATATCACGAGACGAGACACGATACTGGGTTCACGAGAACGAGACGAGATTTAAAAATAAAATTTTAAAGAAAACGTCAAAAATGAAAAATGGCTTAAAAACTAGAGTTTTATTTAACAAAATCATATAACACAAACTTAACAGACGGGTTTCTCTCACACATTGTTTGTATAAGAAATAGAAATATGAATAAGAATAAAAAATAAAAATGAAACTTTTCTAGGTCTTATATAGAGCAAACAATAAGTGCAAACCACAACCAGTCACATTAAGATTATGGTTTGTGTTTTTTTCTCCTAAATTTCTTGTAATTTAACTATTCATAACCATAACCAGTCATATTAAGACTATGCTTGAAGTGCAAACAGAGGCAGAACATTTTTAATATAGTACAGAGCTAAGGGATTAGCTCCAATTTAGCCTACGAAATATTCCACACTAAAATAACAGGTGTTTCAGTTTCATTGTCCAACCCCTGTATCACAGTGTATTGTGATATATCAAATGATTTATAAGGATCCAATATATGCCTGTTTTAATAGAGTGGGGTTAGCAGCAATTTTTTGACAATAGTGCCAAAAAATAATGCTTTTTGTGATACATACTGTAAATATAACCCAATAAAATATTCATAAAACCTACAACCTTAGCTTTATCATCACAGGGCCACTGTTGACTGGATGTTTTGGTCTCTTTCTATTGATAACTGGGGTAGAGGGGGTTAAATCTGAACTAATTGTGCAGCAGTTAGGCTATAGTTAATAGTAAAACCTATAAAACCTGCCTGTTGGGAGGTGTATCAGATGAACTGTATGAATTGTAGGGACCAGAATTGTCCAAAATCGACAAACATACTCAACATACCTTCAATAAACGCAACAGTGGTAGCTTGGCAAACCTGGGAATTGATCCTATAACCTTGTCATTGATGGCTCAGTGCTCTAACCACTGAGAAACCTCCCCTCCAGAGATAAACCCATAACCCTGACATTAAGAGTCTCATGCTCTACTTATGGAGCAAGTATCTTAATATGAGTGAAATAAACCATCACAATCTGTCTTAAATTGATGGTTTCTTTTCTAAGGCTCATAATTTACATTACATAACTAATATATAATTATTGCAGCTCTTCACTGCCTACTAATGGCATGCTTGAAAGTCACAGGGTTAAAGACATGGTGAAATATTAGAGTCATAAACAAGCCTGAGACAAAAGCAGAAAATAGTGTAGAGATTTTACGTCATGTTCACGTCCTTTTCCGTGTCCTTGACTGGCTTTCTCCTCATGTTTTTGTAGCCATGTACTTTATTGCACGTGTGTCTTTTTTATCTCCGCCCCCTTGTTACTTGTCCCCTGGTGGTTCCTGTTTCTGGTCAACTTCCCTATATATACATATATAGCCCTGCATCTCCCAGCAGCACAATGACAGGGTGGTCATTTTTAGTGCTAACAATATAAAGACTAAGGAAATAAGGAACCTATAGTAAGTATAATGTTTTAGCCACAACATAGTGAAGTTCATGTGTTTTTTTTACCAAGCTATTAACGTTTGCAACAAATCAAATGATTATATTTTTGATAAAACACTGTAAAATACCCCAGCCAAGGTGGAATCTGTGTAAATCTGACCACTGCAAAGTTGCTCAATCGTTCATTAATACTGAGCTGAATAAATGGATCAGCCATAACATTAATAATGACTTTATTCAGAGTTAGAGCTTTAGGAAAACTCAGTTTTTCCAGGATTTAGAGCCTGGATCCGTTCCCATACACTGAGATCAGGCCCTCAGTGTACTTTTTGTGGGTTTGCTGGATGTGATGGTATTAAAGTTAGAACAGTGGCTCTGCCAGGATGCAGTCAAATGAAAATGAATGCTTGTCAGGTGTGCATCTTTGAAGTACCAGATAAATGCACACAGAACACACACTCACACACTCACACACTTACACACACACACTTGCAGCTATTTTCACGGCTCCATGTTGTCCTTCATGCCATGCTGAATTTGCGAGCGGGTGTGCCAAACACTAAGTAAATGTGTTTTTCAATCTGCCCACCTCCTCTTCTCCTCCCCTCCCGTCCCATTTCTCAAGATCCCCTGCCTCTCTCTCTCTCACACACACACACACACACACACACACACACACACACACACACACACACACACACACACACACTGCCCAGCCCTTCTCTAAGGACTCCCTGCCTGTCTTTCTGCAATCTCCTCCTTCTGCATGCCTGTTGTTGTCTCCTTCACACTCTGTTGTTTCTGGCGGGTCTTGATAGCAAGAGACAAACATTCTCTCTGTCTCAAACACACACACACACACACACACACACACTCCTTTGCAGTCTTAAAAACATGGACACTGTGGTTCCGTTCGCTCCCGTTTTACAGAAAAGAAACCAAACTTGTCCGCCATTATTAGGGCTGCAACGGTTAGTCGATATAATCGACAATGTTGATTATTTAAAATTGTTGATTACAAATTTTAATGTAGACTAATTTCTTCAAGTGCTGGGGACAAAAGCGCAATGGGAGACTTAGTTTGTGTCTCCAAAAGTGCCCAAACACAACAGATTACATATTAAATAACTAAATATCAGTATCATTTCCATGTTAAAACAACATTCAGATATATAATTTAAATGCCATTTAAACCCCATGCTCTGCTGTTTCTATCGTTTTTAGAGATGGCAGAAATAATCGTTGACTAATCGAGTAATCGTACAAATAATCGTTGCATTAGTCGACTACCATAATGATAGGTTCTTGAATTTGCAACCAGAGTCTGTGCAGTAGAGACTACAGCAATTAATAGACTAACAAATCCACTAGATTCCCAGTTGTTCCCCAAAAATGCAGCAAAAAATGTCTCCTACTCATTTGGTAGGCCCGTCCCCCTCTCCCTGATCAAGTGTCTCAGACTGCCTTCACTGGGTTTATATTACAGCCTAAAAGCCCTGGAAGCAAAAGTTATTTTTTAAGTCTTCTTTTCAATTAATTATTTCCCAGTTTTTCCTAGTAATTGTAATGTTTTAACCACAAAAGAGTGGAATTCATATATTTTATTGCCAAACTATTTACATTTGCATCAAATCAAGTTCAGGTTTTTTTTTTTTAGATATGCAATACTCTTCTAAACCTTAGACCAGTAGAAACATGAATTTAGTTGTTATTTTTCTTTAGAACTGAATTAGTTGAATTGTAATCAAATAATTTGAATTAATTTACACTGTATGTTCTCTGTTACAAATACACAATGTATTCTTTATGTGGTCAAGTCCACATGCAATCTAAATCTAAAGTAAATACAATTCTTCAAATTGATTTAGTTTAGATTAAAATTAATGAATATTTTTACTTTACCTTACTACTGATACAAATGTTACCGTTACTTACGAGACAAGTCTTCATAGGCAGGGCTTTCTTTTATTCCTGCAAAAATACAGCAAGACAAAGCTATTTAATATCAAATGATTTTATGTCACATGTTAATTTATATATTTTTAATAAATTAAAGACATATTTAAGTAGCATTTCCTGAAAATAATAACACCCTGCCTGTGTCAATGTCTCCTATAATATACTGTATATTATATCAGTACATCAGCTATCAAAATGTCCTGCAGAATCTGTCTAGTGCCCTAAAAGTTTAGCTTTTTTGCAGTAAAACATGCATTGGATCAATCAGAAGCCTCACCAATAGGAAACACAAATGGAGGGCATGATAAAAATGATCATGACTAATTGAAAAAAAAAAGTTAGATTAGTCGACTACTAAAATAGTCATTAGTTGCAGCTATAAGGACACAGAAGCTTTCTGTCACATTTTTGTCTTGTCCTGTGTCTCTTCCTGTCTGTGTCTGTATTTTTCCTGCTGTCCTGTTTATTTATTTACCTTTCTCCTTAGCAAATGGCCCCTCTTTGTGTTCTCCTTGTCTTCATGGCTCCTACATATGTTAATCTGTAGCTCCACCCCCTTGTTACTTTCCCCAGGTGTTCCCTGTTTCCTTCCTTATTTGTGTATATGTATTCCCTTTGTCTTAGTTTCCGATGTCGGGTTCTTGTACGTTTTACATCTGTTTGGTTTATGGTTTTGCTTAGTTTCTAGTCTCTGTATTTATCGTTTCTTTGTTTTTTTTATCTAATTTTATTTCTTTTTTGTCAAAGATTACTTGTATTTGCTTTGGCTCTCTGCATCCGCTCCCTGACACTTTCCTGTTTTCCTCTGGCACTTTTGAACCGCAGCTCTGGAGGAGAAAAAAGAATGAAAGAAAAAGGGAAAGAAAGAAATAGAGGGAGAGAAGGCGAGAGAACAATATTTGAAAAGACAGAGCTCTGGAGAACATTTGTTATAAGCCATTAGATAGAATGCAGCATTTAATTTGCTGACTGCCCCCCAGTTGCTTCTGCATGGGAATGAAGATTGAGAAGGACTTTTGTAGCTGCTGAAGAACACGCAGGCCTGCACACACACACACACACACACACACACACCGAGCACGTGAACACAAACCCTGCGTTATTACCCGGCGAGAAGTGCAACAAAAAGAGATCTTCATTAGGTATGAGAAACAATTTCTCTTCAGGTTCTCCTCCATTGCGTTTGGAAGCTGCTGGAATGGAAAGTCCCTGGTGACCAGGTAAGGAGTCTTCTTCCCTGAAAAGTGCCTATTATCCAGATGGCGCCATTAAGAATTACGCCACTACATTTTCCTTTTTTATAATTGAGTCCATAGGCTATTAGGCAGGTTGGCATCGGGTTGAGCTTGTGTGAAACTTGTCCAGATGTTAGGAAGCAGACAGGGGTGAGTGGAGAGAGAGAGAGAGAGAGAGAGAGAGAGAAAGAGATAGAGGAGGGTGGGGGGAGCTGTTATGAGAAGGGTGGGCTGATGGCCGGGGTGCTGTGCAGATGGACACTGGAGGTGGGTGGTGGAAAGAAGTCAGACTCAATTAAATCAATGTCTCTATCACTCCAACTACCCCCCTTCCCACCCCCAAATCCCCATCGCCCATCTCCCACCCCTTCCTCCTCCACCTTTTCCTAACCTTTCTGGACCATGAAATGTCTTCTTCACTCCCAGTCATTTTCATTTTTCCCTATACTGAACTAATTGTTCATTTACTCTTTTTTTTAGACCATATTTTCATAATGAATAATACACGTTTGTTTATATATGTATTTATTCATTGATATTTAAGCTTTTTATACACCTGAAGCTATTAGTCAAGTTAAATTGGACTTGTTTTTAAGGCCCTATGATTTTTGCAAAATTCAGAACACAGATGGAATGGTGGAAGTGAGGCGTGAAAGCAGATTTCAGATAAAGAAATAGTGAACATCCTTGTGCATTAAGCAAAAATGTAATTTTTACTTATCCGAACAATTATCAGATCCGTGACTAAAAGACAGATGTGATCTTTTCCATGACAATTAAACTCTTTTTGCCAAAGTGTTAGGAGAGTAAGTGCTCTTTGAAGAGCTCTGTCTTCAGGAGTTTATTAAAGATAGTGAGAGATTCTCCTGATCTGGTAGTAGAAGGTAGTTAGTTAGAGGTGTTAGGAGAGTAAGTGCTCTTTGAAGAGCTCTGTCTTCAGGAGTTTATTAAAGATAGTGAGAGATTCTCCTGATCTGGTAGTAGAAGGTAGTTTGTTCCACCATTGGGGAACTCTGTATGAGAACAGTCTGGATTGCTTTGTGTGAGTGTTTGGTAAAGCGAGGTGACGTTCATTGGAGGAACGCAGCGGCCGGGAGGTAGCGTAATCCTTCAGGAGTGAGTGCAGGTAGGAAGGAGCTGTTCTATTATCACCTTTTAGGCGATTGTAAGAGCTTTGAATTTGATGCGAGAATCAACTGGTAGCCAATGGAGCTCAATGAGCAGTGGGGTGACGTGTGCCTGTTGGTTTTGGCTGGTTGAAGACCAGACGTGCAGCTGCATTCTGGATCATTTGGAGTGGTTTTACTACACAAGCTGGGAGGCCAGTTAGCAGGGCATTGCAGTAGTGGAGGCGTGAGATGAACCACTGCTTGTATCAGAAGTTGGGTGGCCTGTTGCTTCAGAAACGGTCAAATTTTTCTGAAGTTATATAGTGAAGGAGAGCTGGTTATCAACCAGAACACCCAGGTTCCTAGCAACCTTTGTCGTTGAGAGAGAGAGAGATAGTCGATGGTTTTTGTGAAGTTGTGTTGGATAAATCGTTTCGCTGGTATAACCAGAAGTTCAGTCTTTGAGAGGTTAAGTTGAAGGTGATGCTCCTTAATCCATGCATATATATCTGAGAGACACTGTGATATCTGTGCAGAGATTGAGTGATTATCTGGTGAGAATCTGTTTAGTTGGAGCCTCATAAGAAAACCAACCAAGGGTTGCCTAGTGTGCCTTTAAGCTTTCCAACCAGCCTGATTTCAAAAGATTAACCACTTTTGGTCCCTCAAAGAAAATCTTTCCGTCAAGTGGTCTCACTCAGTTGAGTGCAGTGCTTGTGGCTGATCCATTGAAAGGTACTTTAGTAAGCTAAAAGCGCTTCTTCTGGTGTTCTTTAGAGAAGCATATTTATATTTTATTTGCCACCTTTATATTTTTTAAAAAGAGGGTACTCGGTTGCATAAAACCCACTTTTGTGTGACTTTGTAGACTCTGTAGTGTTGATATAGCAGAGATCTAGCAGTAGAGTCTGAGGAGCTCCATTGACTGGAGCTCTCTGAAGGTCACGGTGTCTTTGTGTCCTGCTCTTCTCCCTGTAAACAACTCCTGACTCCTTCCTGGCCATTGTTCAGGCTCTACGTTCCCAGAAGCCGACTAAAAGGTTCAGCTTACTCTTGTCTTCGGTATCCCTCAGATCAGAATCAGAATCTCTTTATAGCCCAAAATGAACAAAAAACGCTATTGATTATTCAATGGCCCGGCTGGCTAGAGAGCCCAGAGCCAGTCTGCTGCTTCCATTCGTTATTAGTAAACAGATCAATGGTTCAGGCAGAGGCCTGGTCAAGCCAGGGCTGGCCTTTACTCTCTCTCTCTCTTTCTCTCTTTCTTTCCTTCTCTTTTACTCCAGAGTAAAAAGTAATCATCTCACCGATGACCCCTGTATCAGTGGTTTACTGTGCTGCAGGATTTGTTGGTGTAGAGGAGAGGATTTGACTAGTTTTGATGCACTTCTGTTTGAACATATAGCTCTGGAAAAAAAGAAATAAGGTACAACTTAAAAATGATGAGTTCCTTTGATTTTACCAAATTGAAAACCTCTGGAATATAATCAAGAGGAAGATGGATGATCACAAGCCATCAAACCAACAAACTGAACTGCTTGAATTTTTGCACCAGGAGTAAAGCAGCATAAAGCTATCCAAAAGCAGTGTGTAAGACTGGTGGAGGAGAACATGATGCCAAGATGCATAAAAACTGTGATTATAAACCAGGGTTATTCCACCAAACATTGATTTCTGAACTCTCAAAACTTTTTGAATATGAACTTCTTTTCTTTGCATTATTTGAGGTCTGAAAGCTTGGCATCTTTTTTGTTATTTCAGCCATTTCTCATTTTCTGCAAATAAATGCTTTAAATAGCAGTTTATAGAATAAAACAATGTTCATTTTACTCAAAAATAAACCTATAAATAGCAAAATCAGAGAAACTGATCTAGAAACTGAAGTGATCTCATTTTTTCCAGCGCTGTATGTGGAGAGTAGGTGAAGAATCAGTTGTTCTGAAACAGCTTTTGCACACTGCTTTCATGTTATTGATAGCTGATGTTAGATACAGTGGGGTGAAAAAGTATTTGCCCCCTAACAGATTTCTTTTGTTTTCTCATTTCTCAGACTATCAAACAAACATTCAAACAAATGTAACCTGAGTAAATATAAAAAGCAGTTTTTAAATGATGATTTCATTTATTAAGGAAAAAAAAACAATTCAAACCAATTTTGCCCTGTATAAAAAAAAAATTCTCCTCATAAATTAACTGATTTATCACACTTTTTGGCTTGTTTTGGAGTTCAATTTCACTTCTAACCACAACCAGACCTGTTTACTGCCAGACCTGTAGAATCAAGGAATCACTCAGATAATGAGAGATTAGGAGATGTTTTAAGGAAACATGAGTTTTTTTGTAAAATTGCTGTTTGTTTTACTGAGCTAATAAACACTTAGTTGTACACAGAAAAGAAGCTGGTGCTTAAAACATTTGTGCAATACTGTATATTGTTACAAACAGGCTTACATTGCAATGGAAATAAAAAAGCTATTAAAGCTGCTAAATATTTTAGTTAATTGGATGATTCATTTGCTATGTAGAGTTTATAGTATATAGTATATTGGAGTCTTCTTGTCTGTGCATTACAGACAGAAAACAGCATTCTTACATTTTTTCCCCTATCAATGGAGACAATTCAGGTCTGAAAGGGTTAAACTGCTATCCCATGATTTTTGACATTTCCCCAGTGCATTCCTGCAGTAGAACCACATCATGTGTAACAGAACATGCTATGTAAGCAGAATTCCACCAGACTGACTCAGGTACAGTCCAGGTTCTTATGGGAACAGAACAAGTCAACCAGACCGGGTTATGATCCACCACTGTAGGCCGGTAGACGTATGGTCTAATAAGAATGATGTAGATGGCAGCAGTGTTGGGTAGAGCAGGCCGGTGCTTTGTGTCGGCTGAGGGTGTGCGGTGATGAGAGCGGTGGGGCGATGGAGGCTCTGGCCTGCGGACACACCGGGAAGGCCTTTTAATCTGAGACGAGGAAGCTGATAGATGGTACGGGGGAAGTGCTTGCTGGAGCCTTACCTAAGACAGAGTGCTCACTTCAGGCACTGGGCTTGATCCATTTCCATGTCTTTACTGTCTCCACTCACAGTGTCAGCCATTTCATCAGGCCTGACTTATTCTCTCACTGAAGTGTTAGATAGGGCTGCTGGGGGATTATTAATTCTGCCATGGGAATTGTGCACATGATCTATATGGGCAAAAGTATTGGGACACATCCTTGTTCATTGTTTCTTCTGAAATTGAGGAGATTAGAAAAGATTTTGTCTTAATTTTGATGCACTAACTGTGTCTAATTTCAGTAGAAGGCTTTTTTCTCAACATATATTTGGCAATCTAGATAATATGGCCAAAAATGGCAAAGCAGGTGAAAAAGCCAAACAATGGGGCGTATGCAATATTTAGACCTGTGCAAGGTGTGACGTGATGCTTATTGCTATCTTACACCCCACTGTCTTGCTATTTCTCACCTTTTGTTTGCATTGTTTTCAATAGCAACAGGGCCGATTGTGTGGTGGTCTGGAAATTAGGTGTGTTTAAGTAAATTTCTGGTGTATTGCTATCTTGACAATAGAAAACAAAGGTGCTCCACTAACTGAATAAAAGCCTGGACAACAGTAAAAAATAGCACTTTTCTGGGTTCTCCCAAATAATTGACATATTGGTAAAATATCATATATATATATTGAACTTAAAAGCCTTTTTTGTAACACAAAATCAATCATAGTAAAAGTTATCACAGTCAAAATGTAACAATAGTATTCAAGTACTTTCCCATATCGAGTACAGTGATTTTTACTTAAAATATTCTGCATAATTGGACTAATTATGCCCTCTGTACTAATTTGCAGTTTGGGCAGTGTTTTTAAGCACTTATGAGGTCCACGATATGCTTAAAAAGAAGAGTATTGATCATACAATAGTAAAAAAAAATTATCTTGATTTGATGATATACTGTATTTTATGGACTATAAGGCGCACCGGATTATAACGCACATTTTAAGCGACAATATTAAGGAACAAGTCTGAAAGAGCTAGCGCTATGAATAGCAGCTAATGGAGAAACTTCACTGAAACTCCTTTATTAGTACAGAGTGTCCTAACTACTCCTTAATACCTGACTGGTAGAATTTATATATAAGATGCACCAGATTATAAGGTGCACTGATGATTTTTGGGAAAATTAAAAGATTTTAAGTGCGCCTTATACCCAGCTCTTCTACCAAACATCACAATCTGCTTTGTTGGACTGTCTGCTAAAATAAAGCCTGTATTAAAAATAAGTTCAGTTCTGTATTCGACCTTCAGGCAAAAATTTAATTTAGTTCGTCTTCAGTTTCAGCCAAAAGAGCCTCACACTCCAAAACAAGGTAGCCAGAGGAATCTCTAAAAACCTAAAAAGGCTGGGATGATCAAAACTGACTCCACTTAAGCTTAAATATTTATATAAAACAAATACTATCAAATATTCAGCAGCATTATCTTTTCATGGGCAACAGGTTCCCTGCAATTTATGTGCGCATCGGCATGGAAAGCGCAGTCTTTTTGCTCAACATTACCGACTCCAATAAACCACAAAAGCAATCTTACGAAAGTAAACTCATACAAGAGTTTCATTAAATTTGCTCTTGGCGTCAGACATCAGCCGAGCGAGGAGTGTGTTGTGCTTGTGCGATGCAGCGTCAGGTGAAATAGATATATTGGGAGGGCAGAGTGTAATTTCCATTTGGCCGGCTGCACAGGCATGGAGGAGGGATGAGGATCGGAGACAGGCTGAAGCCACTGGGGTTAAGCACAATTGCTGTTGCAGAAAAAAAGGACATTATTAGAAATGGCTTTTCTACCATAGGCGGTCCGCCGGAATGGCCCCTCGCTTCTCGGCAGCTAGCGATATTTCCTCCTCCTGCTCCACACAGCTTCATATCTGGAGAAGGATACAGCGAGCCTACAGCTCCTCCAAAGATCTGATCAGAATCCGACGCTGGAATCAGGCAGGATCGGCGTCAGTAAGAAGGTTGATTGTATGTGAAAGGCTCCTGTTGAGACTAAAGCATGCATGTGAGCATTTCATTGTGCTCTTGTGCACATGTCAGTAGTGCTCAGGCTTGACGTGGAGGGTGAGAGTGTTGATATCATGCTAATTTGGAGGAACGTGGTGGTGTGTGCAGCTGGGCAGCACCCCGCACTTCTTCAGTGCACTCTTAATTAGAAGTGAGAAGCCAATCAGACTATGGGAGAAACTGTGATTTCTATTTAAACAATACTGTAGTGTAGGGATGGATGGATGCACCAATTTGGAATTTCTGGACTGTTAACAAACTCTAACAGATTATATTCACACAGAAAGAGAAGTGCTCCAAAACAGCTAAAGAGAAATCAAGAGCTTCACATAAAGTTTCGGTTTCATTTTCTCCAGCATCAGGAGCAAGAGATATAAAGATGGAGTTCAGAATGGCATCAGTTTTGATCTGGCTGTTCAGAAAGAGTCGCATTGCTTCATATAGGATGTGTAACAGATTACAATACCAGATCACAATTACAAATAGATCTGAAAATGTCATATTTAAGGTTTTAATGTAAAACATAACAGGTAAAGAGAAATCAAGAGCTTCACATGAAGTTTCGGTTTCTTTTCCCTAGCATCAGGAGCAAGAGATATAAATGAGTTCAGAATTTGGCTTTAATTTCGATCTGGCTTTTCATTAAAAAGGGTCCTAATACTTCATATTGATTGTATAACAGATTACAATACCACAAATAGAACTGAAAATCTCAGATTTTATGTTTTTGTATCTCAGATGCAAGAATTCAACAATTACATCTTAAAACCAGATGATGAGGACAAAAATATACCAGTTAGACTTAAGCTTAAACTTAGGGCTTAATCATCCCAAAGATGCTAAAACAAACATCAAGAAATGTTGAATTTGAAAGAATTGATTGTAGAAACTTCACACTAGATCTCAAGAATCTTGTACTGTGTGCCTCTCCACTCTTCCTCTGAATGAAATGTAAAATTTACTGATGATCAGTGATGGTTTGGAGAGACATGTCATCTGCTGGTGTTGATCCACTGTGTTTTATTATCAAGTCTAAAGTCAGTGCAGTTTTGTTTTCCCACAAAATCTTACAGCACTTCATGCTTCCCTCTGATACTGACGACGTTTATGGAGATGTGGATTTCATTTTCCAGCAGGACTTGGCACACTGCCCACACTGCCAAAAGTACCAATTAATCTTATATATTTTAATTTTCTGAGAGACTGATTTTTGGGTTTTTTACTTTACTTGTAAGCCATAATCATCAACAATTTTATATTATTTATAGGTATCTATTTATAGGTATATATTTGAGGTAAATGAACATTGTTGTTTTATTCTATAAACTACAGACAGCATTTCTCCCAAATTTTAAATGAAATATTGTCATTTAGAGCATTTATTTGCGGAAAATGAGAAATGGCTGAAAAAACAAAAAAGACGCAGAGCTTTCAGACCTCAAATAATGCAAAGGATAAACAAGTTCATATTCATAAAGTTTTAAGAGATCAGAAATCAATATTTGGTGGAATAACCCTGTTTTTTTATTAATCACAGCTTTCATGCCTCTTGGCATCATGTTCTCCTCCACCAGTCTTACACACTGCTTTTGGATAACTTTATGCTACTCACTCCTGGTGCAAAAATTCAAGCAGTTCAGTTTGGTGGTTTGATGGCTTGTGATCATCCATCTTCCTCTTGATTATATTCCAGAGGTTTTTAAAACATATTTTTTTGCCATAGCACGGTCCTATTCACCGGTTGCACTAGAGTTACTGCAACACAATCATAACAGGCCTGAGAAACAGCAGTGACTGCTCAAGTAGCACAATGAATAAATACAATAAAAAAAAATGGTATCACATGGAGTTCCAATCTGGAGAACAGAAGAGATTCCACCGGAGCGGCTCTGTATTATTAAAGCAGCTTGCATTCCACCCAGCGACAGACGGCTTCAACTCAACTCTACAGAGCAGAACAATGAAGAAGAGTTAACCTCTTCTTTCTTTTTTTTTCTACAAGGCGAAAACTAAAATAACTAAAGCTACAGAAAACATCTCTCCCTCTCTCTTCATATTTCTTTTTTCTCTCTCTTTTTTTAATTTTGATTTGGAGTGGCTGCCGAATGCATAACAAAAAGCTTCGTAAGGAAAGACCCTCTTGACATTGTCAATTTGGGACAGACAATAGTGTACTCCAGGCTCGGGCTGATTACTGGGCTGATTAGGAACGAGAAGAGAGAGAGCGCGCGAGAGAGATGAGTGCTGTCTCACCCAATCTCATCCTCTGAGAGCGTAATGATGGAGGCCAATGTTCCCAACGCTGGAACACCTTATCAACCTCGTTAACAACCTGAGTTTAACTTTAGCGCAGCTGCCAGTCAGGCGGATTCTGCCCTGAGATGACACCGCCGAGATCATAGCTCGTCATGTTAACAGGTATTAAGGCCACAAACATCATGTCCATAATGCAGCGCAACACCATGACTTATTAATGTTAAACCCGGTGCAGAATCAGGCGCAAGAGTGTGCAACTGCACTGCAAGCATGTAGAAATGACACGAGCCGTTACCAAGGCCGAGCCATTCCCACCAATCATCCTTATCCACCACGTTCCTCCCCAGAAGTTTGCAGAACTCGCCGCATCCACACGGCTTTAATAATACATATTGTTGCAGTGATATGAAGATGTCAGTCTTCAACTTTTTAATGGATGCTGCAGCTCTTGCTTTCACACACATTGCGTGAGGAACACTTCACGAGAAACAGGCCTACGATAATGACGTTCTAACACTGGGTGAAATTCACTATTCAGGCCTTGTGATAGAGGTTTTTTTTTACACCAGCACTGTTTGGTCTGGTACAAATGGACTCTGGTTCACTTTTACTGATTCTTAGTGCAGTTTGATTGAGCAGGTGTGACAAAAGTAATTATACTTAAATGCCAACTAAAAATCATGGAGAATGTTCCAGAATTCAGAATATCCATCCATCCATCCATCCATCCATCCATCCAAACCAACTCTGGCTTGTGGTGAGAACATGATTCGGTATCAGTTCGACCCAGCTATCAAATAAACTCCTTTTATTTGAGCTAAACTGCTGATAAGGCGTAGTTTAATCTGATATATTAACCAGAAAAAGCTAATTATCACAGCAATGAACAAACGCTGTCTCTGCTGCTCCATGCTGTTTACATGCGCAGTGTGTGTTGTGTTCACTGCTCACAGCCATGCAACTGCCATATTTTTCAGAACATAGGGTGCTCCTAAAATCATTTAATTTCCCTAAACATCAACAGTGTGCTTTATAATCCAGTGCACTTTATGTATGAATTCTACCAACCAGGTGTTAAGGAGCAGTAAAGCCACTTCACTGAAGTACGTATGTGCTGCGTTCACTGCTCCAGCTGCATGACTCCATTTACTATGTGGACATCCATCCATCCATCCAGTGAAGGTGGTCTCGATCAGGCCCCAAACAAAGTCTGGCTTGTGGTGAGAATGTGGTTTGGTATCGATCTGACCCAGCTATCAAATTTACTTCTTTTATTTGAGCTAAACTGCTGATAAGACACAGCTTAATCTGATATATTAGCCAGATAGCGCTAATTACCACAGCTATGAACAAACGCTGTCTCTGCTGCTCCATGCTGTTTACATGTGCAGTTTGTGTTGTGTTCACGCTCACAGCCATGCAACTGCCATATTTTTCGGAACATAGGGTGCTCCTAAAATCATTTAATTTCTCTAAACATCAACAGTGTGCTTTATAATCCAGTGCACTTTATGTATGAATTCTACCAACCAGGTGTTAAGGAGCAGGAAAGCCACTTCACTGAAGTACAGAGTTCTAAGGGTGAGTTTTCAGTAAAGTTTCTCCAGCACTAAGGCTGAGTGCAGCAGTATTAGCATTAGCTGCTAACCACAATGCTAGCTCTTTTGCCATTCAGAGGTGACTATATTAGACCGTAGTCTGCGTGTTTGCCATGTTAAAACAAGCTACGTGGGACTGTTATCTAATAGCGCTCTGGGTTACCGGAACACTCAGGGATCCTCAGTCTAGTGCTTTCTAGCAGCATTTATGTCCTGCTAGCTTTGCTGCAGTTAGCGGCTAATGCTAATGCTGCTGCATCCCTGTCTTAGAGCTGGAGAAACTTCACTAAAAACTCACCCTTAGACAAAATACTGAAAATCTAAGCTTACTGTAAATAAATGGAAGCGCTTTACTCACCCAAATACAGAGTTTTCAGCAGAGAAATTTGTGTAGATGAACATCTAGCACTCGTTTGACTTTGAAAGAAAATATATTTCGTTTTTTTTTTTTTTTTTAAGAATTACAGTTTTGTTTACTTAGATGTTCCCCATTA
Organism: Astyanax mexicanus; assembly: GCF_023375975.1. NCBI lineage: Eukaryota > Metazoa > Chordata > Actinopteri > Characiformes > Acestrorhamphidae > Astyanax > Astyanax mexicanus. The sequence goes on along the minus strand of NC_064419.1, from coordinate 46,137,315 downwards.
GAAGGGAAACATGGCGACACCCTTGCTCGCTTTAATTTAGGCATCCTTACTAGTGTCGCTTAATGCGCCTTACAATCCAGTGAGCATTACAGTCCAAAAAATACAGTACGTATATGTTTTAATTTGATGTGTATTATATTACACCTCCTGCAGTGTGACTGTTATGTGTATGTGTATACCCACACTGCTACGATGCTGCTGAAATGATATATTGTGCAGCAGACCTAAACCTGACTGTATTAAAACAAATAAACAAAAAAACGAGGAGTTATGAGCTGCCAAACTGGAACGTTCTGCTGTTTCCTGCAGTGAAAATATGTAACTCTATCTTTCTCCCTCTTTCCCTGTTGTTTACAAGTTCTCTCGTTTTTCAGATGACCTTCTACCTCATCTCCTTTCCTGTTGAAACTAGTTTGTTCTATCTTTATCTTCTCTTTGTCTCTCCTTTCCCCCCGTGCGCTCCCTCTCTCCTCCTCTAATCTCTTTCTTGTTCCCCTGTCCGTGTACGGATGGAGTGTGTGTGTGTGTGTGTGTGTGATTTATCAGTGACAGTCACTCTGGTCCCAGTGCAGTCGCTCCCTCTAAGACAGGTAGGGCTGCTGCTGAGATATATTTTAATTACAGATTTAGTCAGAAGTAATTAAGCTTTTATATCTGAAGGGACAGCTCAATGCTCTCTAACGTTCTATACAACTTTAAACACCCCCCCCCCCCCACCACACACACACACACACACACACTCTCTCTACTTCTCTCTGCGACTTATACAGACTCTTATAATACATTGTGATTTAAATCTAAAGTCTTTCTTATACAGCACATACACACAAATGCATGCATAAATATTACTGTATTAATTGGACAGCAGTTTGTCAAATAATCTCGATAATTTACATGGCCTTGTCATGAGCATGCTGGCCAGTGTTCAGCCTTACAAGATCACATCTCACAACTTATACAGGTGTGGGCATTCCCAGTGCTATCTCAAGGGATGACTGGGGAACACCCACACCTGTATAAGTTGTGAGATGTGATCTTGTAAGGCTGAACACTGGCCAGCATGCTCATGACAAGGCCATGTAAATTATCGAGATTATTTGACAAACTGCTGTCCAATTAATATAGTTATTTTTGTTGTGAGGTGTTGTGAGGTGTAATCTTGTAAGGCTGAACACTGGCCAGCATGCTCATGACAAGGTGACATAAATGATCAAGACTGGATGTGGAGCGAGGCCTGATGGAGGATGTGGGCATTTATTGCAGTTCAGTGATTAGATTAAAGAAATTAGCTGAATTCTGTCATCATCTGCTATGTGGGCGGAGTCTCTCTATGCATCCTATTAATAATCGGTTTGTAGAATGGTAATTATGTTAGAGTTAGGCTTTAAATTGCTTTGCTTTCAGGTATTGTGCTGAATTCTAGCTTCGTGTCAGAATCTGACTCCCTTTGGCATCCTTTTATGTCTGTTTATAAATAAGGGTTACCTTATTTATCGCACTCCGAGTTTCCCAAAATGCATCAGTGCACCTTATGTATAGATTTTACAAGTCAGGTATTAAGGAGCAGTAAAGCCATTCTGCTAAAGTATAGAGTTATACAAGAGTTTCAGTTTAGTTCTCCAGCACAGAAACTAAAGACTGGAGCAGTATTAGCATTGGCCGCTAACTGCACTATGCTCTCTTTGGCCAGCAAAATATGAGTATAATCGGACTGTAGCCTGCTGCTAACCCTGGCTAGCACTGCTGGAGCAGTATTAGCATTACTGCTAGTGGTTAGGCGCTAATTCTAATTCTGCAGCTTTAGTGGAAATCTGGAAATCTAAGCTTACTGTAAATAAATAGAAGCTTTACTCACCCAGATAAACAGTTTTTAGAAGAGAAATCTGTATAGATTAACATCCAGCACTCGTTTAACTTGTCTGAGACCTGCTGTGTTAGAAAAAAAAAATATTTGTGAGACCCCTGTGCCTTACTAGAGTCTTATAAAATGTGCCTTATAATCCAGTGTGCCTCATAGTCTGGAAAATATGGTACATAGTGTATAACACCAGGGTTTCCGCCACGTTCATTTCAGTGCGGCGGTCCGCCACGCCTTCGTTCTTCCCCGCCACCCTTCGTGAAAATTCGGAGCCCGGCGGTTTTCCCGCGCTTGATCAGCGTTGCCCCGCCCTCTCTCGTTTCTGACACTGGAATTTGATCATCTCGACAGGACACCGGCTGTCAAACTGGACAACTGAATCCGAGGTATGTGGCGCTGAAATGATGTTTTTTTATATTTGTGAACAAGTTGTTGAACATTGTTCAAGGGTTATATCGGTAATATGTTGTAGACGTAGCCTACACAACACGGCTGGTTTCGCATGTTGCATCTATTTCGGGAGTCTACAGGTGAGGGCTTCTCTAGCCGTAATTCCTAAACGCACAGCTGTGTTCCAGTCCTGCACATGTAGCAGGGTGGCCGCGGGTCCTTAAAAAGTCTTAAATGGTATTAAATTTCATTTTTGTCAAATAAGGCCTTGAAAAGTCTTATTTTGTCTTAAAATTTCAACCAAAATGTCTTAAATTTGCCGGAGCTAAATTTAGGGGGGAATAATTCCGTCAGCCATGTGTTGAACTTCGGGGGTGGAAATCGGTAGTTAGTCATGCAGTGCCAACATAACGCGCGCGCGAGAGAGAGAGTGTGAGTATAGGACACAGCGAGAGAGAGAGACTGAAACATAACGTGAGAGAGAGAGAGAGAGCGAGAGCGCGCCTGTAAATAGCGAGAGAGAGAGACTGAAACATAATGCGAGAGAGAGAGAGAGAGAGAGAGAGAGACTGAAACATAATGCGCGCGCGCGAGAGAGAGAGAGTGTGAGTATAGGACACAGCGAGAGAGACAGACTGAAACATAACGTGAGAGAGAGAGAGAGAGCGAGAGCGCGCCTGTAAATAGCGAGATAGAGAGACTGAAACATAATGCGAGAGAGAGAGAGAGAGAGAGACTGAAACATAATGCACGCGCGCGAGAGAGAGATGAATTAAACAGTGATTAAACAGCTTCAACTTACGCAGGTGTCCACTCAGGCTCACTCACCTGGTGGAGTGAAAATCACGCTATGTTTCTGTTTCTGGAGCTGTCATAAAGCAAGGATGTAGGGCCCTAGAATAGAGGCACCCTAGAACAGCTCTGTGATGCATTTGTTTTCACGGTCCAGTAAACATTTTATTGTAATTAAATTAAAGATTAAAGATATTGATATGTATAATTTAACATTTTGTGTTGCACACTTTTACGTTTACCGTATCTGAAAAAAGAACAATAAGGATTTATTTTAAAGAAACCTACTTTTTGCAACTTTTTGTTTTAAGTGGGCATTTTTCAGTGACAGTTGGAAATAAAGAAAATTACTGGAAACATGTGTAATTGTGTTATATCGTGATATCATTAACGTGATATAAATTATCGGTTCCCAACCGGGGGGTCCTGCCACCGCACCTTCAAGGAAATCCTGGGGGAAACCCTGAACACTGTATATAAACTGTACGTTAATTAATACTTCAATGGATGAACTCAAATAAAAATAATGGTCTGTTAAATGCACTGCATTAAATGACATTAAATAATACTGTGTAGTGAATAACATATTCAATGTACACATACAGTATTCCTAAAGTACATTACATATCAGACACGCATATATTTTAAAGTCAAACACACTGTAAATCCTCTGAACTGCTTTTCGCAGTTGGCCTGATTTTTTTATGAATCTCATGAACTTTACATTAGCAAGGACAGAAGCTCTGCAAGCACAAGTGATATTTAACTAAACCAAGGAAAGCATCTGAGCAAATTCAGTAGCTTTACTCACAGTCATGCTCACTTACTTTCACACAGATGTTTAGCTCTGAAACTACAGTCATATCAAATCAAATTTATTTGTATAGCGCTTTTTACAACAGGTGTTGGCACAAAGCAGCTTTACAGAAATATGATTACAGGACAAAGAATCAGGCAAAACATTAAACATAGAATATACAGAATACAGAACCCCCAGTGAGCGCGGAGACAAGGAAAAACTCCCTCAGAGCTGCAGGAGGAGGAAGAAACCTTGGGAGGACCAAGACTCACATTTGAGGGGGGACCATCCTACCACTGGTCAAACGGCTTTTAAATTAAATTTTAAAAAGTCTTTTATACATCCATATAGGTTTTATGTATTCAGGAGTGTAATAGCGCCACTAATGGCTTGGATGTAATCAGTAGTGGAGAATAAGATGGACGATGAGCAGCTGATCTGTGGTGGTGGTGGAGAAGAGCTGACTTCAGAAACTTCCATCAGTCTGGCAGGACAGGAGACGCGAGAGCCTGAGGGTCCAACATCGGTATCGGGTCAGACAGGTGGGCAGTCAGTAACTCGGAGGAAGGCAGAGAGATGGAATTAGTTTTGACTGGATTTATGCAAAACTGAGAATATAAAACATTATCAGAGTGTGGCAAATGACTCCGGCAGAACTGAATAAAACAGCCTAACTAAAGGCAGAGAGCCAGAAGGTAACAGACATGGAGGCACCCTGAAACACCAGCATCCACCCACTCCACCGTCCACAAACCTGAGTGACCGGGTGCAGTGGGAGAACAACAGCACCAGCATCTCAGTTTACCACAATTCCCTCTGTCCATGAACCCCTGAATCTGCAGCCTTATCTAAAGGGAAAAACATTAATTACCAAAAGCTAAACTAAACAAGTAAGTTTTCAGTCTAGACTTAAAGATTGAGACGGTGTCTGAGTCCCGAACATATTCGGGGAGATTATTCCAGAGTTGAGGCGCTTTATAAGAGAAAGCTCTTCCTCCTGCAGAGCTCCTCTGAATTTTAGGGACTACTAAGAAACCAGCACCCTGAGATCTAAGTAATCGTGGTGGTTCATAATAGGAGATGAGGTCTTGTAAATACTCAGGAGCGAGCCCGTGTAGGGCTTTATACGTTAACAGGAGAATTTTATAGTCTATGCGGAATTTGACTGGCAGCCAGTGCAGTGCTGACTGGACTGGACTAATATGGTCAAATTTTCCCGTTTTAGTAAGGACCCTGGCTGCAGCATTTTGAACTAGCTGAAGTTTATTTAAGTGACTGCAGTAACATCCAGACAGTAGCGCATTACAATAATCTAGCCTTGAGGTAATGAAGGCATGGACTAATTTTTCTGTGTCATGCAGTGATAGGGCATTTCTTAGCTTGGCGATGTTACGTAGGTGTAGAAAAGCTGTTCTAGTAACATTAGATATGTGTTTATCGAATGCTAGATCTGAATCTATAATAACTCCAAGGTTTTTAGCGGCTGAACCAGGTGTGACTGAGAAGTCGGCCAGATTTAGCATGGAAAAAAACATGGAGAAAAAAAAAAAGCACTCACCTTGTTTCAGTTGAAATTAGAAACTTACACAAACAAACTGCAGCAGCAAACAGCTAATCCAGCAAACCTGAGGAAAAAGTCTATAAAAGTAGACTGAGAGTGGATTAATAGGTGTGTAGAGCAAAGAGGAAGCAGACTAAAAGTGGATTAGTAAGTGTGAAGAGAGGAAAAGAGAGGAAAACAGAGAAAAGTGTAGAAGTTTAAGATTAGAGCAAGCTTTCAGCAGCAGAGCAGCAGACCAGCACAGCAGCAGACCAGAGTAGTAGAGAGCAGAGCAGGGAGCAGAGCAGGGAGCAGACATACACAGTCATACACAGTCATATGTATTTTTTGTCATATTTATATTTAAGGTCAATTTATTGCTCAGTGTTTACAGCATGTTAGAGTTGCCTTGTGTTAAATGGCAAAATACAAACATGCTAGTTCATGCTTAACTGCGATAGAAGCACAAATTATTTGAAAGTACATTTCCCTCATCTGCTGACTTGTCAAGGACAGTAGGTATGTTACAAAAAGTGAGGGGATGGACGTAAGTGCAGGTATATATTTTCTATTTTTTATTAATAAACAAGATGAATGAAAAACAGTAAACAAAACACGGGTAACACAAAAAAACTTACAAAAAAACAAGGCTAGGATAAAATAAAACTTTAAACAAATACTAAGAAACCAAGACTAAGAAACCAAGACTAAGAAACCAAGACTAAGAAACCAAGACTAAGAAACCAAGACTAAGAAACCAAGACTAAGAAACCAAGACTAAGAAACCAAGACTAAGAAACCAAGACTAAGAAACAAAAACCAACCTGACACATACACAGCTAGGTATCACACAAAAGACTAGACAAGGATACATACGGACAGCAAGGATACAAAAGACTCGACACTGCACATTCAAACAGAGGGGCTTAAATACAGGAGGAGAGTGAGAAACACCTGGGCTTGGATGACGAGGGGGCGGGGTTACAGACAAGACACAGGTGAGAACACTAATTGCTAGGGCAGGGCTGGGGCGGAGCTAGGGTGGAGACAGGTACAAAAACACAACAAAAGCACATGGCTGGGAACACTTGACAGGAAAACAGAGGGGCAGGAGCACAAGAGACCAAATGAGGGAGAAACAGAAGACAGACATGGGCTAAGGTGTTACAAGGTACAGATCCCTCGCTCAGACGAAGTCTGCTAGTAAGTCATGCTGTTTATTGTCTGAGGTTCTCAACCAAAATGACATAATGACAGAGGGTTTACAGGTAAGGGGTGTTTTTTTTTCCCCGCTATTGTGTTTATTTGTATGTTTGTTCACATATATAACAGTGTTTAACAGTATATTAGCCAGTAATGCTAAATAACCAATACTTCAATAACTGCGCTAACGTCATATACACAGTGTGAAATTCTGTGGTAGTTGAAGAAAAATATCTAAAAATTATGTATATAATATATATACATACAATATATATAAATATCATTGCTTTGTTATTTGTTATTAGCTATATTCGTCCACATTTTTTTTTTTTTTTGTGACAGCCCTGAATCTGGAAAAATGGAAAGTCCATTAAATACATCATGTTATAGGTTGAATATACCATGAATACACTCAGAATTCTCTTTTTTTTATTCCATTTAAGGTTTTTTTTCTTGAATTTTGGTGTTTGTGTGTGAGAAAGGTAACAAAAGCTGAGCTTTGTGTTTTGTAGTGAGTGGGGCTCATAGTCCCTAAACATGGTGAGGAAAGAAGGGACATTTAGGCGGAGGAGATAAGGTGTAGGGGAGAGAGAGAGAGAGAGAGAGAGAGACACACACACAGATGGAATGACTTCTCTGGGATTACAGTGTGGCTGGGGGAGCAGAGAGGTGGTAATTGCATTTTAATTACAGTGTTGATGGTTTTGTGCTCTGCCAGATGGAAGCTTCTTTACAGATATGCGCAAAATAAATCAGCCCTTTGCAGCAACCCTCCCCTTTCCACCTTTCTGACAGTATTCCCTCTCTCTCTCTCTCTCTTTACCTTCTCTCTCTTGTTACCTTCTGTTTGTGTCTTTATACCGTATTGTCTGCTAAAGAAATACTTAACCTAATTTTAAAGCTGCTTCTGGGCAAAATGACCTAGTACTGAACTAGTATCACAATTAATTGAAGATATTACTTTGATAACGAAGTATACCAAAAAACGAGAGACACGGCAAGACAATATCAGAGGCAAGGCGAGAATCAGGGTCAGAATATACAAAACAATGTTCATAAATGAGATATAGACAACACAAGCAAGGGTAACACTTTTTAAAGTGGATAAACCAAGCAATACTCGGCGAGGCGTTTGTGTGTGGAGTGATGGTGTATTCATACTGAGAGGAACAGGTGAAATCAATAATCTGGTGATGTGGTTGCATGAGGGGTTGATGCCAGTGTGAGGTGAGGTGCATTCTAGGTATTGTAGTCCAGAGGCTAGAGATCGCAGGTAGAGCTGTTCTTACTCCTCATGTCTCCTCATGTTGATCTATGTTTTAAATGTATTTTATAAGGAGTTTTGGGTAACACTTTACATGAATTGAAAGTTGAAATAATTTCAATCTATTTAGAGATGTACTTTATTTCCAATAGAAGTTTAGTTCCATCTTAGTTAACTGACATCAGTAAATAAAACAAGTAACTGGCTACCGCTGCATTACAGCCAAATATATTTCGTAATATTTAATTAATAAATATTTAACAATTGCTTATATGCTGCAGCTATGCATACAGTAAATGACAAGAAGAGCAGTTGTTACTTGTTTACCCAACATTAGATAGCAGTACTAATAAAGTGAATGATTTATTTTATTATTCATCTTAACAAATGCTTTAATTCTAACGTTAGTTCATGTGAAAATAACTAATTAATGCTGTAGTTCCGTGTTAAATTAACATTACCTAAGCATTGTTAGTGTATTGCCTCACGTCTTATTCATGGTATCTAATGCATTAATTCATGTTAGTTAGTCAACACTTCATGTAAAATGTTACAAGTTTTGTATAAGGAGTTTTATTTTAGTTTTTTGATGTAAAGCAACTTTGTGTACCATACAAAAACTGCTACAATAATAAAATATATTATTATTATTATTATTATTATTATTATTATTATTATTATTATTATTATTATTATTATTATAATTTCATTTAAAGGAGGTTCTCAAGGTTCTCAAGGTTTGTTTTAATACATTATTAGTACTCTCTAACCTAATCATCTGTAGTTACAGCATACAGTCATTTACCAAAGACAGCAATTTTAACACTTTTCTCTGTACTTAGTGAAAAAACAGACTCAAAACACACTTCTAATATGAGGCAGTAGGCAGCTACTGAAGCTAAATGCCCATTGGCAGCTGCAGTAGATTAGATTATGTTGAAGAACGCTGTAGTTTTGCTTTAATTTGCCCCTTTTTCCTCTTATTCTCCCGCTCTTTATTTCCCAGCGTCTCGTTCCTCTCGCTCTGCTTCTATCTGTGTCTTTTGCCTCCAGCATGCTTTCAAGAAACTCTCTCAAACCCCATTTGCCTCAAGGTCAGAGATGAACCCCAGAGGCAACAGGCACATTAATGCATTCAGCAGTGTTTATGAGCCAGTGTTTGTGCATTCATCTGCCTCAAATAAAAAAGAGGAAATGCATGTTACTTGTGTTTTGAATTGCATTTACCCCTCGGACATATTTGTAGGCATAATGAATAATGTTTTATTTAGCTAAGAGATAGCAGGCTGAGAGCCAGCGTGCGGCGGAGAGACGCACTAGAAGCTTAAAAACAATTTGCATGCTCTTATAGAGAAGATATCCGGCAGATCTAATAAAGGGGGCTTTGTTTTGGAACGTTTGCTTAAATCTTACACTGGAAAAAATCATTATTTGATCAAAACTTTTTTTTTTTTTTTTTTTTTTTTGCAGTGTGCTTTTTTTATTCACTTAGGTCATTATCAAAATACTGCTTTTTTGCATTTTGGATTCTTAAAATGATCGAACTTTTTATTACTAAACTATTTATTAAATATTAAATGTGCTAGAAAATCTAAAAAAATTGAATTTCATTGAAAAGTTATTTTATTTCAGTAATTCAGTATAAAATGTGGAACTCGTATATTATATAGATGGATTACAAACAGAGTGATCTATTTTAAGCGTTTATTTCTTTTATTGTTGATGATTATGGCTTACAACCAATAAAAATATATATATTTAATATTATATTAGACAAATTGATACTTTTGGCAGTGTGGGCAGTGTGCCAAGTCCTGCTGGAAAATGAAATCCACATCTCTATTAAAAAAAGTGAGTAGAGGAGATTTTGCAGGAAAACTCTGCATTGACTTTAGACTTGATAATAAAACACAGTGGATCAACACCAGCAGATGACATGTCTCTCCAAACCATCACTGATTGGTGGAAACTTCACACTAGACCTCGAGCAGTTTGGACTGTGTTTCTCTCCACTCTTCCTCCAGACTCTGATCCCTTGATTTACAAATGAAATGTAAAATGTACTGATGATCAGTGATGGTTTGGAGAGACATGTCTGATATCTGCTGGTGTTGATCCACTGTGTTCCATCAAGTCTAAAGTCTGTGCAGTTCTGACAACTTTTATGGAGATGTGGGCAATAAAAGAGTAGGATCTGTGAAACATGGTGAAGGCAGTGTCATGGCTTGGTCTTGCATGGCAAGATATACAATGGGCCCAGAAGTCTACAGAAACGTTTTGACTGTGAATTTAAAGAAACATGCACCTGCTGAAGGGAGTAGCCCCCCAAAATGAACATGACCTTAAGGCTGCAGTGAAAGCCTGGAAAACCATCACTAAAGAAGAATGCAAAAGTTTGCAAAGACTTGATGCAGCAGTTATTAACCAAACATTAAGTATTATTCACTTTAATCTATTTTTAGTTTATCTGTACCAGTGCTTCTGGGCTGTGTATCAGATCCAGATGTAAATATCTGTAAATAAAAGCTGAAATGTTGATATTTTGTCTCATATTCATCCTTTAATGTCTAAACCAATTGTTTATTTTTTTTCTATTTTTCTAATCCCATTTTCTCCCCAATTTACAAGACCAATTACAAAACCCACTCATTAGGACTCATTCCCCTATCACTAGGGGTGCTCTAACACCAGGAGGGTGAAGACTAGCACATGCCTCCTCCGATACATGTGAAGTCAGACTCCGCCTCTTTTTGAACTCTTTTTGAACTGTTTTTGAACAGCGCACATGGAGAAAAGTGCAGCGACTCGGTTCTGATACATCAGCTCACAGACGCAGCCTTGTGCTGATCCACATCACCCTAGGAGTGATGAGGGGAAAGAGTGCCATCTACTGTACCCACCCAGAGAGAGAGATCAAGGCCAATTGTGCTCTCTCAGGGCTCCGGCAGCTGATCTGGAACCCAATTGTTTTAAGTCTACAGCAGAAATAAATGGATTGGTCTCATTGTTCCAATCTTTTTGGAGGGAACTATGAGGATTTTGTGGACACAAAAGGCACATTACGTTAATATTGACCTACTAATTAATTTATTCATTTATTTAATGATATTTTCTTGCTCTGTTTGGCAGACTTTTATTTTATTGCCTGCTTTATTTATTTATATATGTATTTATCTATCATTTCTAATGTGCTATTTTTATTTCATTATGCTATGAAAAAGTCCCTCTTAATGGGAAAATGTAATTTAAAGTTTAGATTAAAAGAGTCTGGAGCTATGCTAACCAAATTAGCATCTACGTATGTCACCCCTGAGCTGCCAGTCTGGAGTCAGACTCTGGAGTCTGAGTCTGAGACTGTGGGTGACTGCGGTCGACCGCCTCTCGGCATCAAGGTGAGATATAGACGTGATGCGGGCAGGGCAGTCAGTGGCCTCGGGGGCTTTAGTTCAGACCCGAGCTCCAGATCTCACAAGCCGGATCACCTGTGGCTGCTTTCTGCTCTTAGCTAACTGTCTGTGGGAGATAAGGTGTGTGTGATAAGCCGAGCGCGGCGGAGGCGCTCCCACGTAGGCCTGGAGCTGCGGCTAGCAGGGAAATGTGCCTATATATCACAGGCTGGCGCGGCTGCAGCAAACCTGATAGCAACTTAATAGCTTTATGATACGGGAGGAGAAAACGCCTGCTGTCTTACCGCCTGCCTTCCCCTGCTTAACGTCTGCGCATCTTCACATACCGCCTCCAATGTGGGAGGGATGGAGGGATTCATCAGCTGTTTCGCTCCCAGACCTCCAGAACTGGTGTGGTTCTGTTTTTCCCAGAAAGAAAAGGTCTAAAATCATTTTATATTAATGTTAGACCTTTCGCGAGAAGTATAATTGGTGCCATTTGCTTGTTATAGCTCTTCCATTTTTTTTTACTCTGAATCTAATAGCATATATTTAACTATTTAAAACATGCGCAGGTCAATCAAGCTTCAGTCAAGCTTAATTTAATTTTTTAAAGGTTTTTAAGACAAAGATGGTTCCATTTTCTCAGTCCTGTTACCAAAACAATTATGTGACGTTTAAAAAGCATGTTTAAAAGCAACTCCACTAATTCCTTTGGTTTTCTCTCAAAAAAAGGCTTTATTTTAAAGGAATGGCTGACCATATGTTCAAATAATTGGTATTTATGACAAAAATAAAAATTCTAAACTGTGCAAAGCCAATTTTATCTTTTTAAGAGGACCCAACCCTGCAATTGATCAAATGTATTATCATGCAATTTCTTAAACAAATGGATACATGATGAACCAAAACGAACTAGACAGTGCTCACTCCTGTTACTGGCACTCAGTCCTGTTACTGGCACTCACTCCTGTTGCTTTTTATGCTATAAGTAACAGGACTGAAAGTAACAGGAATGAGTTTTAGCATAGAATTTGCAAAAACATGAAAAAAAAAACCAAAATGGCTATACTAATAGCATAAGAACACTGAGCTCATTCTTGTGATTTTCCTGAAATGTATATTTTAAAAATAAACCAATAACATCTAAAACATAACTGTTGAGATTGAGCTCCTCAGTCATAGTTACCATAATATCAAATATACAGAAAAAAAATAATGCAGGAACTTAATTTTGGTCTTCGCATTATCTTCAGAAGAACCAGCTGATGTCACTTCCTGTTGTAGATGTGACTTGTTGTAGAATGTTCCAGATGTTTCAGAACTGGTATGATTATTCTTTTTTTGTGTTTTCTTTCTTTTTCTCCTGCTTTATATATAAATATACAGTATAGGTAGAGGGATAGAGGGATTTACCAGCCTCTCACCTCCAAAACTCCAGAACTGGTTTAACTATGCTTTTTATTTTATGTCTTTATACTTTTTTTCTGCTCTTGTGCAGAAAGAAAAAGGTCAGTTCAAACTAAAGGCTTATCAGGCGTTCCCGGGTGTTAACGTGCACTTTTTTAAAGCGAATAACTAATTCTCGCCTCACAATTAATGTTTCCAAAGCATATTCCGAGCCAGAGATATGTGCATTGGTGTGTGGCAGCAGGTTTGCCTGGGCTTAATGGCGTTCGCGTACAGGTCATTTTAATATATTCATCAATTTCAACAGGGTTCATTTTAGTGTAGCCGGCAGCTACGGTGGCGCACGGCGATATTTTCAAGAACATTACAGTTGCTACGCTTTCCTGGCTGTAAAAGCCGGCAGGGTAATTTGCTGAGAAATTACCTATGTTGCCTTGTAATGTAAGCTGGCCGCTGCAATTTTACAACACAATGGCGAGATTGCACAATGTAGCGAGCACAAGTCTGCTGATTGTCTACTGGGCGAATGTGCTGGAAAGTACCAGTCACTGGTTTAGTTTGTGCTGCAGGGGCAGAGGAACATCAACCGGGTTCCCGATTGTTATGATCCTCGTTTGAAATCAAAGGCTGGAACTTGACTCGACTGGAACAGAGGCTTGCCTGCTCTGTCTGTCGGGTTTTTGTCTGATTTTGTCTAGTTTAGTCTGCTTTGGTCTAATTTTTGCTCAGTTTGCTCTGGACCTACTGGTTTTGTTTTGTCTGGTTTAAGCTGGTTTGTTTTAGTTTAGTCTGTTTTTTTTGTCTGGTTTGGACTGTTTTGTTCTAGTTTTTATCTGGTTTGTGTTCTAGTTTAGTCTAGTTTGGTCTAGATTTATCTGATTTTTGCCTGGTTTAGTCTAGTTTTTGTCAGGTTTCTGCCTGGTTTGGTCCAGTTTGGTCTAATTTGGTCTGGTTTTGTCTGATTTTGATCTGGTTTGGTCTAGTTCAGTCTACTTGATCTGGTTTTGCCTGAATTTTGCCTGATTTGGTCTGGGTTTTGTCATGTTTTTGTCTGGTTTGGTAGGGTCTTTGTGTAGTTTGGTCTAGTTTGGTCTGGTTTTTGTCTAATTTGGTCCGTCTTTGTCTGATTTTGATCTGGTTTTAATCTAGTTCAGTCTACTTGGTCTAGTTTTGCCTGATTTGGTCATGTTTTTGTCTTGTCAGGTTTTTACCATGTTTTTGTCTGGTTTGTTAAAAGTGTTCCCCATCAGCATCAAACTATGTTCTGTATCAATAACATTTTTATTACCTTGATATTTTAGCATGACAGATTGGGACAGATTGAGCTTTACCTCATCTAAATACGGGGAGGTTTTTTTTATTATGCGGTGCATAAGCAAAAGAAAATTCCACTTAACCAGGCAGCACCTTGAACATGCAGGCAAACCCCACCCCCACATCAAAGAACACTGTGTAAAATGTACAAAACATACTTTGATGTGAGGTGATTCTTCGTTTTAAATCAAAGACTGAAACTCGACTTAACTCACTTTTAGAACTAGAACAGGGCAGGACTGCTGTGTTTTTTTTTGTCTGTTTTGTTTGTTACATTTTGTCATAATTTGTTCAAAAATATTCTCTATAACAGAACCTTGTTCTGTTTCAATAAAATACTTTAATTATTGTGATATTTTAAGACTGAAACTTGAACACGGCATGCCTGCTCCGTAGCTATCTGTCTGGTATTGTCTGGTTTTGTCTAGTTTAGTCAGGTTTTTGTCGTCTTTTGTTAAAGTTATTTCCCAGCAGCATTAAAACACAGTAGTCAGACTGATTCTGGAAACATCTGCAGTGTTTGAGATGAATTCTGTCAGCAAATGGAGCTGATATTTGCAGCAGCAGTACCGTCTGTTTGCATAACTACAGGAAGGCTTCATGTTTTATTAGTCTATGGTTTTGGGATTAAAAGTCATTTCTTACCCTGCACACACACACACACACATACACACACACACACACACACTGAGCGGTGTAATAATTTTACCATTGACTGTGTTCTTCTTAATAACCCTGGCATATAAGAGCTAAAGTACTGCAGCTCCATTGGAAATGTGAAAATATCTAATTCACAGTCTAGGAAGGTCCTGGATGTTCTGATCAGCATCTTCTGTACAAACAGAAACTACAGGATTTTATAGGTCTGTTGGGCACAATTTAATACCTAAATATTTGTCCAATATATCACGATGTCAGGACAGATAAATGTGCTCCAGTTTTGTTCTGTTTGCTTCTTTAAGGAAAAAATAAATGTGCTAATCAGACACATTAATGTCAAAGAGTGCATTAATGTCAATAGAGCATTAATGATCAAATTTTCAATACTTTGATAATTTTAAACATTTTTCTACATATTTTGCTTGACATTTATCTACAGATAATGATTGATTTTTGGCTAAAATAACAAAAAAGATGCAGAGCTTTCAGACCTCAAATAATGCAAAGAAAGTAAGTTCATATTCATTTCAACGTTTTTAAGAGTTCAGAAATCAATATTTGGTGGAATAACCCTGTTTTTTAATCACAGTTTTTTTAAGCATCTTGACATCATGTTCTCCTCCACCAGTCTTACACACTGCTTTTGGATAACTGTATTCTGCTTTACTCCTGGTGCAAAAATGTAAGCAGTTCAGTTTGGTTTGATGGCTTGTGATCATCCATCGTCCTCTTGATTATTATATTGCAGAGATTTGCAATTTGGTAAAATCAAAGTCAAAAACTCATCTATTTTAAGTAGTTTTCTATTTTTTTCCAAAGCTATATACACACATCATAAAAAAATAGGTGAACTTAGAAGGAGGTGTTGGATTGCAATGATATTTTCAAGGACGATAAAAGTTACCAGGAACAATAAATGATTTAAACTTACATTTAGACTGATTATAGGCAATTCTTGATCATATTTATTGAGCTATGCCCATTGAAGTAGTATGCAGGCGTCTCAGCATGTAGACAGTTGTAGAGGTTCCTAATGGAGTCTGGTGATAAAGCATCCCATTCATCCCCAATATTCTCACACAGTTCCTGAGCATTAATAGAGCGTCCAATTGCAGTATCCCACACTTTTTCAATCAGGGATGGGTCTCATGATGCTACTGGCCATAGCATACTATCTGTAGCTTTAAGGAAAGCTCTTAAGATGGCAGCAGTATGTGGACGAGCATTGTCCTGTTGAAATAGTACACCAAAATGTGTTTAGAAAAGGTAGGGCCGCTGGTTGTAGGACCTCATAAACGTACCAGCCAAATGTTTGCACCCACCTTCTCATTTAGCGTTTTTATTTTTATTTTTATTTTTCTTACATAGTATATGAATAGTGAAGTGATCCAGGCTATGAAAGAACACAAACCAAAAAATGTCACTCTTATCTGGGGAGGTGTTAACTTGTAGTTTCTGAGGCTGGTAAACTTATCCTGTTTAACAGAGGTAACCCCTGCTCTTTTTTTTTTCCTGGTGCGGTCCTGATGAGAGCCAGTTTCATCATTTTAATGTTTTTAAAGTTTTTTTTTGGCGACTGCACTTGAGGATCCTTTCAAAGTTCTTAAAATGTTAGTTGAGTAGTTGTTGCTTCTCATAATCTGGATTAGAACATTACTCAAATATTCACTATTCACTGTATACCTGTAACTCTACCTCTTCACTACTTTACTTTAACTGATGCTCTCAAACACTTTATTAAGAGGCAAGAAATTCAAGGAATTAACTCTTGATGAGTTCAGCACAGCTGTTAACTGAAAGCCTGAGTTCCAGGTGACTCTACCTCATAAAGCTGACTGAGAAAATCCAGTAAAAATGTGCAAAACTGTCTAATTTAAGCAAGAGGTGGGGACTCTGAGTGATCACTGGTTCAAATCCCGGTCATGCAGCTTTCATCAGCTGCCGGAGCCCCGAGAGAGCACAGTTGGCCTTGCTCTCTCTGGGTGGGTACAGTAGATCACGCTCTTTCAGCTCATTACTTCTAGGGGGATGTGGATCAGCACAAGGCTGCATCTGTGAGCTGATGTATCAGAACCGAGTCGCTGCGCTTTCCTCCGAGCGTTAGCGCTGTAATGCTACTCTGTTGGAAAAGAGGCGGAGTCTGACTTCACGTGTATTAGAGAAGGCGTGTGCTAGTCTTCACCCTTCTGCTGTTGGGTCATCACTAGTGATAGGGAGAGTAGATTTTTTACTATACCAAATAAAAAATATATGAAATTATGAATTTTTATAGACCTCATCTTGTCAGGTAATAATAAAGCTGTATGTACCATGTCTGTAAAACCATTCCCTCATTGGAAAACTGTACAGAACTGTGATGTCTGAACCCTGCTGTGTACTATTTGCACCATGTACAGTAACACAAATGCATTTCAGCCAGCAGCCTTTATTATTAAGAGAACTATTGACGTGTTTGGTTCAGTTTACTGTGAATAGGAAACTAGGAACCTTGAACACAAGGCTCTGTTTCTGTGAGGGTCGGCACAGGATGCAACACCCCTCATTAGCAGAGAGAAGAGGTTGCTACAGAAGAAGAAGAAGAGGAGCGTAGTGCTAGTTTAATGATGCAGCCAGCGCTGGCCAGCAGCAGTAAAACACTGACATAATTACGTTAGCTCAGAGCTGTGAGCACTCTCAGGATCTCTCTCTCTCTCTTTCTCAGTGGATTATATGGAGCAGTGTGGTTCTGCTTTACAGGTTTCTGTGCATTAAAGTCCTTCAACCCCGTCGGCTAAGCTCCTCAGACTGTACTGTGGTGTACTGCGTGAGGAGTATATGGAGCAGGAAGGCTGACGGCAGACATTTGTGGTTTAGATTTGTAAATGTCCTTTAAGGCCTGAGGTGACTCCTGCCTGTTTTACACTCTAATTATACACTGTGTGATTCTAGAAAACTACAAGTTTGGACAATCCTCCTCTTGTTCAATGTGTTTTCTTTATTTTTATGATGTTTTACACTGTAAATTTAATAGTGACGACTATTTTAAAGCTATTTAAAAACACTAATAATGTGGAATTATTTAACGCACAAAAAAAGTGTTCAACAAATCGAAACCAATGTTTTATACTTTTGATCCTTCTTTAGAAGCATTACATTTATGTTTGAGGACAGATCTGCACACTCTTGTATCCTGATATATTTCTTAATTTCAGTCGATATGATGTAATTTCGATATTGTTTAAATACTTTGAAGGCCTCAAAAAACTGCTAAGAGTCCCTGCAATGAAAATTTGTACCTACTGCTGTCTAAAGATTTAATTAGAATATTTGACGCCTCCTTTCACAAAGCTATATAACATTTTAGAAATAAAATGGTCAAATAAATCAATGCTCTCATCCCTGTCAAACATAAAGCTATAGCTTATATACATATTACCAGTATAAATAACTTTAAACCTAGAGTTATTTATGTTGCCTTGGCTCTGCTCGGTTAGGCTCGGTTAGCCGAGCATAGCCTAGCCTGGCCTATTTTGCTACGTGCCTGTGTGATTATGTTATCACGCACTGACGTAGCCCTGCTATGGAGGCTGATTGTGTTTAGCTCTGTAGCGAAATGACACGGGTAAAAAAAACATAAAACAAAGATTCTGTAAATAATACATATTGATATACCACAAAAATTATATCACCAGTATTAAAACATTTCTTATTGCGATAAATACCGATATCAAATTATTGTCCAGGCCTATTTGTCCCTTAATTGTTTTTATGTCTTTAAGTTTAATATACAATGTAGATAAACACATTGAATAAGAAGAGGTGTGTCCAAACTTTTGATTGGTACTGTATGTATTAAAAAAGACTATTATAACATATTGTTTAGGTGGTGTTATGGGGTTGTTTATAGGGGTTTACAGAGTGTACAAGTATTTATAAAAGAGTTCATTCAACTCTATTCAAATTAACTATGTAAGGTGAGTTGGTACTGTACTGTATTTTTCTTACCAAATAAAACACTTAAGCAGCTTTTTTTGATGAACTGCTTGCTGCTGTTGTCAAAGCTACTCTCTCACTTCATAAACTGTTGTTTGTGTATCCTTAATTCAGCTGCCTAATTGACACAGCCCATTTTTTGAAATACTGTAGGTCACTCCGAGTGGATCAACACCAGCAGATGACAGACATGTCTCTCCAAACCATCACTGATCATCGGTAAATTTTACATTTCATTTAAAGTAAATCAAGGGAGCAGAGTCTGGAGGAAGAGTGGAGAGACACACAGTCCAAACTGCTTGAGGTCTAGTGTGAAGTTTCCACCAATCAGTGATGGTTTGGAGAGACATGCCATCTGCTGGTGTTGATCCACTGTGTTTTATTATCAAGTCTAAAGTCAGTGCAGTTTTGTTTTCCCACAATATCTTACAGCACTTCATGCTTCTCTCTGCTACTGACAACTTTTATGGAGATGTGGATTTCATTTTCCAGCAGGACTTGGCACACTGCCCCCACTGCCAAAGTACCCCCCATTGCCTGCATTAGTTAATAAAAGAGAATAGACAGAAAACCGGGTGAATCAGAAAAAGGCCCCGGACTGAAGTCAACCCATAAATTAGCATCACTGTGCTGTTAGCCAATCAGAGGCAAGACATTTGCATGTCATTAATATTTATTCACCTACTAACTAAACTAAACTGAACTAAAACGGCCTGAAACAGGAGAAACCAGAGCACTTTCTCACAAAAAAGCAGCTCACATGGTGTTTATTCATACTAAAAACCAAAATTAAAGGAAAACATGAAATTAGACCTTTAAATCAATGTCATAAATGCGGAAAAATATTTATTTACTACACTCTCAAATACTGAGTACAAATACTCAACCACAAAATCACACATTAATACCTGTTTTAACCAGTACTTTCTTAATGTTTTTGCCCACTAACTAAGCTAAACTGAAATAAAACCAGGAGAACGGGAGCACTTTCTCAGAAGTATGTTTATTCATACTAGAGACCAACATTAAAGAAAACCATGAAATTAGACCTTTAAATCAATGTCATAAATGAAGAATAGTATTTTTTTACTATACTCTCAGTGCAAATACTCAACCACAAAATCACTCTTAATGCCTGTTTTAACCAGTACTCTGTATTTTTTTCATGTTTCTGCCTACTAACTAAGCTAAACTGAACTAAAACAGCCTGAAACAGGAGAACGGAAGCACTGTCTCAAAAAAATCAATGTCATAAATAAAGAAAGAAATGATTTACTACACTCTCAGTACAAATACTCAACCACAAAATCATTCTTGATGCCTGTTTTAACCAGTACTCTGTATTTTTTCATGTTTCTGCCCACTAACCAAGCTAAATTGAACTAAAACAGGAGAATGGGAGCACTTTTTAAAAAAATGGCTCACAAGGTGTTTATTCATACTAGAGATCAAAATTAGAGAAAAACATAAATTTAGACCTTTAAATCAATGTCATAAATAAAGAAATAAATAATTTACTACACTCTCAGTACGAATACTCAACCACAAAATCACTCTCATTGCCTGTTTTAACCAGTACTCTGTATTTGTTAATGTTTATGCCTACTAACTAAGCTAAACTGAACTAAAACAGCCTAAAACAAGAGAAAGAAAAACTGTCTCACAGGGCATTTATTCATACTAGAGACCAAAATTAAAGAAAAACATAAAATTAGACCTTTCAATCAATTATATAAAAAAAAAAAAACTATTATACTGTCAGTGCAAATACTCAACCACAAAATCATTTTAATGCCTGTTTTAAGCAGTATTCTGCATTTTTCCATGTTTCTGACCTCTGTTTGTTCATAAAGAGATTCCTGCAGGACTGGGATTTCCAGGGAGCGACTGTGCCGCTGACTTACACAACTCACTCACATCCCTGAACAGTAGATAGAGAGAGAGAGAGAGAGAGAGAGAGAGAGAGAGAGAGAGAGAGAAAGAGGCATTTAAAACTCACTCACTCACTCTCTTAGAAACACACACACACACAGACACACACATTGTTAAAGCAACAATGGGCCGTTTGCAGTGTCCCGTGGTTTGTTTAGATGAAGGAATAATGCAGCGGCTCAGGAGAGTGTTTATGCTAACAGTGTTTGTGCCCTGCTGTAGTTTTAGCTCTCATTATCTCTCAGAAACAGATTGAGATGAAGGAGCGCTGCAGCACGTGCACACACTGCTGTTGGGCTGCTGTCAGTGAATAACTTCAGAAATCTCAGCTGTGCTACATTCATGTGAGAGGAAGTTTTTTTTTTATATATGTGTATGTAAATATAATCAACTGGTCTCATAGGTGGTAAGTTAAGTTACCCAGCAGTTCTGAGGAGAAGAAACTTTATAACTTTGAAGTAACTTTGTGTTTTTATGTTTATTTCATTGGTTTATTTAATTGGTTAGTAGAGGCAGGCAGGATACACTGCTTAGGCCTATTATAGTATATAATACTTGGAATAGGGATTCAACGGTACAGTGTGCCCAAAGTTCAGTTTATATCACAGTTTTTGAACCACTGTAAAGGTTAAATAGAGAATATGTCATCTGCTGGTGTTGATCCACTGTGTTTTATTATCACGTCTAAAATCAGTGCAGTTTTGTTTTCCCACAAAATCTTACAGCACTTCATGCTTCTTCCCTCTGCTACTGACTACTTTTATGGAGATGCGGATTTCATTTTCCAGCAGGACTTGGCACAGAACTGCCCACACTTCCAAAAGTAACAATCGGTCTTATATAATATTCAAATTTTCTGAGCAACTCATTTGCAGAGATAATATTAAATGTAAAAAAGGCACAGATAAAGTCAAATAACAAAAGGTATTAAAAAAAGTAACACTTATTGGCACCACTTAAAAATAAGGCTCCTTTACAAAAATGGTATTAATCAGGTTGTAAATACTTTACACTGTAAAACATTTTAACTGTAAAGTTATGTGAACTTATTTTTTCTTTTCAATTCCAATTGCCATGACAAGTTTAGTATATTGAACTCAAGTTCCTTCGTTTTACATAAAAATAACTTAAAATAACATATTGTCTTAACTTCCTGTGAGTTATTCAAATTTACCCAAGTTTATTCAACTTACGTTTTTAAGTTATAGGTTAAAAAAATGAAAGTAGGAAGATTTGTAAATGCAGAGAGGTAGAGTGATAGGCAGCAAGTTAGAAAAGACTGGAGTACTTTTTACAACTTTAAAACCGTGGGCACATTGGGCTAAACACTTTTTAACCGACGCATAGTAATAATAACAAGGAGCAAAAAACTAAAGGGGATTACTTTCAGCTGCGGAGGGACACGCCTATCTTCGGACTCCTTGAGTGCGGCGTGAGTCACCAACACTCCAAAAAGTAATTCTGTGTTTTAGTCAGAAGAACTAATGTTATTAAGTTGAGTGAACTCACCGGCCAGTACAACTCAATTGTTTTCAACCTGAGCCAATGAAAAAATGTGATTTCAACCAACTTTTAGCTCTTTCTACAGTGTTGGTTCATGCAGCTTTCCTATTGGTTCCTGGTACCATATATCTGCATATTGGGTGTGCCGCTCCCTTGCTTACAATTTTTGTGTTGTCTGTTGCCCAAAGCTACCTTATCCTGGGCGTGCACTAATTATAATATATACATTGATTGCCAGGACAGTATTTGCATATTGGGTGTGGCCTCTCCCTTACTTACCATCTTTGTGTTGTCTGTTGTCCAAAGCTACCTGATCCTGGACGTGCAGTAATTATAATATATATGTTGATTGGCAGGTCTCAGTGTTGTAGAGCTGTAAGAGCACATTAACTTTGTTCTGCGTTCTGGGTGATCACAGTATGCTGACTTTGAGCTACAGAGTTCACTCTTTACAGAGTTTACTCTTATACTGCCCCAGCATTATACTGTCTGCATTGGCAGTTAAGTAATAATATTAAAAATGTTGCGAACACTTATGGTTAACTTAAAATGATAAGTTGTGTGAATATTACTGAAGTTTTACTAACTTGAAAGTGTGTGTCACGCCGCCTCAGTCTCCTTCTACACTGTCGGACTCCATTTCCCAGAATCCCTCTGATTATGACGTCAACAGCACCCGTTCGTCTTCACCCAATCGCATTACACTCCGACGCTCTGATTCTCCCGTGTTCTGAGTTAGTTCCGGTTCATCTCTATCTGGCTCCGGTATTTAAGGCAGCAGTTTGTAAACAAACACTGCGAGGTATTGCTAACTTATGTTACATACTAAGCGTTCTCGTTACGACCCTGTTTTCGGATTATCGGTTTCTGTCTTTTGTTTTGCCCTTTCTGGATTTGATGTACGGTTGGACTGCTTCTCGGTTACGAACTCGGACTGTATTTTTGACTACGTTTTCTGTCATCTGTGAGATCACTGTTTGCCTGGCTATTCTGTTAGCAGTGTCTGTTAGCCACCCTGCTAATAAACCTGTCTGTATGTTTAACTCGGCTCGCGTCACTCCTCACTACCTGGCATCACAGTGTGTATTAAAATAAAGCTGAATTGTTAGTTTATTTGACTAAACGGATCATTTTTTTAAAAGGACAAATTAAACACTTGAGTTGTTTTAACTCAGTGCATCAAGTTGAAACAATAAGCAATGAGTATTTGAACAACTTGTTTAACTTAACATCTTGAGTTGATACAAATGTTTTTATCAAGTTGAGTTAACTCAGCTTTTTAAGGCCGCAGGAGAACTTATGTTGCTGAGTTTAACCAACTTGAAATGTTTTACAGTGTATAAACCATCAATAAGCCAATTTATTACAACACATTTATAGAAAGGGCAATCGTGGTCTGCCATTTGCCAAATAGTGAATCCACACTCATTTATGCTAATAACATATCTGTTATTAACTTTACCTACCCAGATTAATAATATATCCAATAATCAAAGCATGGTGTATAGTTACAATTACAAAATAACATTAAATAACTAAACTGACTTTCTACATTATTTTATTAGATATGTTTATGTTAACTGACGGAAAAACACTTGTGTGTTGTCACTACTTATTAATGGTTTCTAAAAAGTATTTTGAACCTAATTATTAGCCATTAATAAACTCCCTCACAGACTATGTACAAACCCTATAGTAAGGAGCCTTATTTTAAAGTGGTACCCACTTATCAAAAACAGGTCATATAAAATAAAGTAAATTGCAGTATAAAGAAGTAATGTAACATAACCATTTATTTAATCAACTCAAACAACAAATATTGACAGCCAGCCGAGCACTTTAAGAAAATACTTTTTTATAACTGTTATAAATACTCAACGCTGAATATACACAGCAAAAATATATAATACATTTCCTTCTTCTTACCATCCCTCTACAGTCTGTATTCAGAAAACTGATTAGATCCTGGGAAATTTAGGATAATTCTGATTGGTTGTTGCATGGGTGTGGAGAGACACACTACATACATACAGAATGTGTACAGTGTGTGCAATAACCACATGCTAAACATGAAATATTTTCACCAATGAGCCATATAAGGATCAGACAGTCAGTTGTGAGCAAACTGAACTATATATTGTCTTAAAGGAGAATGCTGGTGTGAAATGAACTTGTTTTGAGGTGAAACATGATAATAAATGCAGATTTTCGTTGAATAGGCCACCTCTTTTTATCCCTAGCATTCCTAAATACTGCACTTTTGCTGATGCTCCCAACAGGCTTACAGTGCTGGAAATAGGGGCACAGCGTTGCCCGTGCAAATAAATCACCATTTTATACCATTAACAAACTCAAAGTAGCTTCACACTTCATTGGAAGAATTTGGAGGACCTGACTTTTGAAACGAGGCACTGAAAACTTTAAAAGTGCACAGGTAGTTTATTAAGAAAGACAGTTTTAGACACATCCCTTTGTTAATATTTTCTGTGGGATCTCACACCTACGTAAAGTATATGATTTATCTGACTTTTGCATGCATGGGCTGTTATTGTATTACATTGAGCACAAGAGATCCCTAGGTCTAGTATACTGTATATGTGGGTCCATGCATGCATGCTCTCATGTGTTCATGTGTGTCTGTAAATCACTGTAATTCAGGTGCTTGACTGGCTATTTTGAGAAATTATATATAATGGCCAAAGCTGGAATGCAGTTTATGTGTCATGCTGTATATGGGAACATACATAATGTATTTCATAAAGAGCTGTGTACATAGGACACACATAGGGAGATGGCATAAAATACACTCCACGTGACACCTACATAAACCAGGTATAAACCTAAATGCACAAAAATGTGCACCAATAAACCACGCAAGTACATAGTCTCCTCTGATTGGTCAGTTGTCTGGTGAAAGTCAAAATAGTGAGAAGATTCTGTGTTCCAGCGTATATATCTGTGCAGTGTGAAGCTGCTTTAATAAAGAACGCTGAAAATTTGCTAATGTGAGCAGTGAACACTGCACATTACTGCACATGAAACAGCATGGAGCAGCAGAGACAGCGTTTGTCGATAGCAGTACATTATATGGCCAATATATCAGATTAAACTGCGCTTAATCAGCAGTTTAGCTCAATTATAAAAAGAAGTATATTTGATAACTGGGTCGAATTAAGACCAGATAAGACCTTCTCACCACACAAATAAATGAAGAAAAATAATAAAAAGCATTACTGATTCCAAATGAATTGCATGCATTAACACTTTAACATTAGTAGCCCTATTTACAATGCATTTACAGTCACATTTGTAGATAAATTTTGTAAATATGGAGTTAAACTTTAGTTTTTTTGTCATATATTTCTGTCACGCTGGTTACTGTCGAGGTAGTAAACATCTGTGGCCCATCTGCTCCTTTATTCTGAATAATAGCAGTTCACATTAGCATATTGTAGCATGACAGCATTAGCCAGCACTAGTCTGGATCACTTTACCTATCTCTAACTCTCACTTGAAATGACTTTTACAAATTATCTGAAGACACAGCCTGAACTTTCAGTTAGGAAAGACAATACAATACATATTGTTCTGTTGAAGCACTGGGCATTAGGCAGTTATGCCTGGAATTTTCTCTGGCTCTTAAAAGCGAGTTTGCATTATCTGTAGCATCTCAGACAGGCCGTGAGGATGTGCTGAAATCATATCCGCCACTATTTCAGCCCTCAGCATTCTACTGCAGTTCACCTTGAGAGTCCTGTGTCCTTCACTTTACGTGTTTTTGTTTCCCAAATTCTATTTTCAGTGTAAGAGTAGAATTACACCCCTTTAGCTTGTCCTGCTGGGACAGTGCTGTCTGTTCAGGACTGAACTTGCACTTTCTCTTCGGCGCTGAGCTCGTTCCCAGGGGCGGATCATGGTTTTACGAGGTGTTCTTGGAAGTCCAGACGATCCATTTTCAAAAAGCAAAAAATACAGAAATCATTAAGGGGCTGAGGATGAAAAAGGAGAACGAGCAGGGAATAATGTTACATCCTGTAGTTATACTATGGGTCTTATCTTACACTCTTTGCAAGGTGCTTCGCTATGCTCATTGCTATCTTATACCCTGTCAACAGTCTATATTCACTCTTTCCTCTTGCGTTATTTAAACTGCAGCAAAGCTAACAAATCTATCTATGCCGATGGGCGTGGTTCTCTGGAAAGGGGTGACACAGGTTCGCCACTTACTAGTTAAAACCCTGACAACAGTCAACCGTTAGACGTTCATTGCCATCTTGGCTACACAGGTATGTACAAAAACAAGGACATGTAGCAACACATAAAATAACATTGTTGTTCCTGTAAATGACCTGCTTGTGCACCTTCACAGCGTGGACAAGCAGGTCAGTTTCCTCTGCTGAGACACGCAGAAGTGCTGTACCCTTAAATTACCAATATGCCAAAGTCAGAGTGCACCTGGCTTTTAAAGGAAATAGCAAAAGATATGCCTAAAACGCACCCATGATTAATTTAGAGATTAACTAGTTCATTCTTTTTGCATGTCTCGTGGGACGAACCGCTATCTAATATCACCCTTGCTTACCAGAACACTCAAAGTTCCTCAGTGCTGTCGTGCTAGCAGTTAGCTGCTAATGCTAATGCTCCAGTGTTTGTGCTGGAGAAATTCAGAAATCTTAGCTTAGTGTAAATAAATGGAAGCGCTTTACTCATCCAAATAAACAGTTTTCAGTAAGAAAGTCATTTTTTATTACAGTTTTGTTTACTTAGCTTAGCTTTGCTTTACTTAGTTAGCTACCGACACACCACCACCCAGTGGCGAGACCTGCTGAATTAGAAGCTCCTTATAGTGTCCCTAAAAATGCACACACTTTACAATCCAGCGCACCTTATGTATGAAAATAGACCAAAAAAATTAGACGTTTATTGATCATGCGCCTTATAATTCAGTGCTTGTTCTTGGCTTTTTTGTCATAGTTTATACATGCACTGAATGTCTGTACACGTCTGTGTTTGTGTGTGTATAGGATTTTATGCCAAGTACTGAAATGCTTTATATATGCAGGTGCCAGCCAAAGCCCCGGGCAGTAAAAAGCCTATAAGCACAGTACCCACTGGCCAGTTACCCGTCCAAGTTGTTGCCAGGTGTATTATTTCACTGTACATTTTAAACCCGGAGGCTCACCAGCTTAGTGCACTTCAGAGGCTCTCCTAAAGGCCAATTGGTGCTTCTGTGTCGAATCTACAGCGTACCTCAGGGCTGGATTGGGAACCTACTTACTACAATCTCAGCTTTTTCATCAACCCCCTCTCATACATGTTTAGTTACATATATACTGGTTCTGTGACTAAATGACCAAACATAAACTTTATTAAATGAGTAATCGCTGGATTCCACCAGATTTCTGTGTATTATGGAGCGATTAAGATTTTTTTACACTGTAAGGTGCACTTAAAATCCTTTAATTTTCCAAAAAACATCAGTGCATTTTATAATCCAGTGCTTTTCATGTATGAATTTTACCAGTCAGGTATAAAGAAGCAGTAAAGCCACTCCGCTGAAGTACAGCTTTATACAGGTGTTTTACATTAGTTCTCCAGCAGTATTAGCACTAGCTGCTAACTGCGCAAAGCGCTAGCTCTTTGCCCGTCTGGATGTGATTATTATCAGCCTGTACCCTGCTGCTAACCTTGGATAGCACTGCTGGAGCAGCATTAGCATTAGCCGCTAACCACAGAGCTAGCTCCTTTGCATGTTTACCATCTTAAAAACGAGCTACATGGGACAAACTGCTAGCTAATTCTGCCCTGGCGTACCGTAACACTTAGGGGTACTCATTGTAGCTCTGTCGGGTGGCTAGCGGTTAGCCACTAATGCTCCAGCTTCAGTGAAAATTTGTACATTTTGTTTTACTCACCAAAATAAACAGTGAAGATTAACATCCAGCACTGACTCTTTTATAAGAGTTACAGCTTTTTTTACTTAACTTAGCTTAGCTTTACAGGTTTTGCCACTTCTTTTAGAAGGAAAACATGGCGACACCCCTATTTCTACTACTAGTTACTAGTGTCGCATTAAAATGCGCATTATAATCTGGTGCGCCTTGTGTTTAAAAATATACCAGAAAATAGACATTTATTGATAGTGCACCTTATAATGCGAAAAGTACAGTATTAATAATTATATACTCAATTAACCATAAACTAAAGTTATATTTTGAGTTGAATTTTTCTGTTTTGATGTATTTGGGCACGTGTTAAGTGTTAATGTTAAAGAGAAAATGAAGAGCTATAGCTAATGTAGAAACAGGTACTGAGTTATAATTGTGAGTATGGAACAATAGTATGTTCAATGTTAATGTTAAAGTTTAGACTTTATGCACAGCTATGGAGAATTGTATCCCAGGCTTTGCGATGTATCAGAGCAACACAGACACACCAACACAACACAACACATAAACAGTTAGAGCAATGTATGCCACTGGCTCAGGCTGTGCTATAGACTCTGCATAACTCAACACAGAAACATAAATCGGCCTTAACTGTGATTAACTACAGCCTCAGTAAATCCAGCATTAATTTCAGATGCATTGTCAGTGCATATTCTTATTGTGGCCACATCAAGGCGTGTTTTGCACTATGCTCTCTCACGAACGTACATCAGGGCCTCACACACACACACACACACAAACAAAACGATGTACATCAGCCCGGACGAGCATATTTAATTTCCTGCCAGGGCCGTGCCTCTTCATTTTTTTTCATTCAAGCACAATGCAGACGCGGAACCTTGTCATCCGTTTTCATCTGCCATTTCCCCGAGGCCTGCTCCTCTCCTCTGCCTTCTCCCGCCATTATATAGCTTCATTAGCGCGGCTGTGAAAGACTCCTCACTCTCGGCTGCGCTGCCTATACCGCTTTGATTGACCATTCTTCCTGGCTGAAATGCTGCGTGTCATCTGATGCGCTTTAATCCTATTTATTCTGTTGCATTAGCAGGCGCTTGATAAGGGCTTATCCCTGTGAATGCATCCTAGTATCAAGGTTTAAAGAAGCAAAGAGCAGGTGGCTTTTTCTTTTTTTTTTTCTTCTTTCTTGCCGTTCTGCCTGGTGTGTTTTGCTTTTAGAGTCTGATTCATTTACTGACTTTTACTGACATAAAACGACTGATGAATTGTATTTAAACATAAATGCGCAAGAACTGGGTTTTGTTTCATGCATGCATGTTTGTGATTTACTGTATTTTTCACAGTATAAGGCGCACCATTTAACAGTAAACGTCTATTTTCTGTTTTGTGTTCATACACAAGGTGCACCGGATTTTAAGACTGATTGTGATGTGACACTAGTAAGTAACAGGGGTGTCGCCATGTTTTCCTTCTAAATCATCAGCTCTAATTTATTAGCTAAGCTTTTAAAGTAAAACAAGCACTGGATGTTAATCTCAACAGATTTCTTTTCTGAAAACTGTTTATTTGGGTGAGTAAAGCTCCTTTCTTTACTTACAGTAAGCTTCAATTTTCTGATTAACACTAAGGCTGGGTGCAGCAGCAATAGCATTAGCAGCTAATTGACAGCTCTACAATGAGTAATCATGGATGTTCTGGTACGCCATGGCAATATTAGCTAGCAGTTTGTCACATGCAGCTTGTTTTACACAGTAAACACGCAGACTACAGTCCAATATATTCATATACCTCTGATCGGTGAAAGAACTAGCACTTTGGTTAGTGGCTATGCTAATGCTGCTCCAGTAGTGCTAGCTGAGGTTAGCAGCAGGCTACATACCGATAATACCCACCTCTGAACGGTGAAAGAGCGCAGTTAGCAGGAATTGCAGTTAGCAGGAATTGCTATACTGCTGGAGAACTGAACTATAGCTTCATCACACTTCATTATTAGCATCACTGCTGCTCTATTAGCATTGCTTTTGAAACTTTAATTCTGTTAACATCACTAAATTGCTGTTAGCATTGCTGCCATGCTTTAAGCATTGTTGGCATACTGTTAACATCGTACTCACCCAGTTAGCATTGCCTCTATGCTGGCCACTGGCCTTGCTCCACATCATTACTGTAGAATTAGCATTGTTACCTCAGTATAAGCCTTTGTCACTATTGCTATCGTTCTGCTAGCAAACCATTCCAACGTTAGTCACAAGCCATGTTGTTCAGGGCCCATCACATTTCAAATCTTATGAGAGTTATTCACAGGTAACCAAAATACATGTTTGCTATTTTTGCACGCAAATAGCAGCGCAACACAAACACACATGTTCTGTTATTTGTGTGGCACACCAAGCCTCACGTTCACACCCACACATATCTGCCTTTGTAGTTTAAACTACAGAATGATGCGAAATCATGGAAACATCCTTTACAAGATGATTTTGCGAGTTTCAGTCAAATAAAATATTTGTAATCATATTGTCATGGACAAAAGGATAAAGGGACAGATGCAAATGCAAGTATGTTTATTTATAATGAAAATAAATAAAGCAAAAAAAAAAACTAAAACATATGGAACACAAAAAAAATAAACAAGACTGGGATAATTAAATAACAAAGACTAAACAAATAGCTGAAACAAGATAAAAAAAAAAAAAAACATATGATGCATACTAAGCACAAAAGACTAAAGACTCCACGAGGAACACTGAAACAAATGGGCTTACTTATATACACGAGGAGGGTGAGGAACACCTGGGGGCAGTAACGAGGGGGTTGGGTTAAAAACGAGACACACAGTGACAAAACTAATGGCTAGGGCGGGGCTAGGTCAGAGACAGGACAATAGTAAAACAAGGCCATGTTCTTAAAGAGCACATGGCTGGGAGCACAAGACAGGAAAACATAGGTCATAAAAAACACAAGACAGGCACAGGCTAAGGTGTGTTACATATATTTTAACTTTGAAATAAAGCAAGGCTTCAGTCTATTATCATAAAGGGTCCTTTTTAAAGGATGGGCATCACAATCACCCCGATTGTTAAAATGTCACTGATGATTCTGTCAAATCTAGACGCGCCAATTTTTTCTTGTTTTTGTAGATTTGTGACTCTGCATTCCCTCATTCAGAAAATGTGTCTGCATTGAAATGAATTGGGTTCTGGATTTTACTCTATTAGCTTAGCATGTTGGCTCAGTCTGTCCACTCTATGCTCACTGTGTGTGTGTGTGTGTGTGTGTGTGTGTCTCGCCTGGGGAGATGGCAGCGTTGTGTATGTGCATATTGAGGCGTGCTGTTCCCCTATGATGATTTATTGCCTCTTTTACAGATCCTGCCTGGCATTTAGTGGAGTCACATTCAAAACCACATAACACCAAAACAAGCGCTGACACTCGGATCTGTGTGGCCCCCCGCTGTGCCTGTGTGTGTGTGTTTGTGTGTGTGTGAGTACACACGTTAGTGTGTATGTGTATGTGAGGAAGGGGATAAAGCTAATGCGTACTGTCATGTACCGACTAGCAGATTTGTACACTAAGTGTGTAAGCTTGTTTTCTTATGTTTTTTTGAGAATATGTCACAAAATAATTGAAAAAGTTATAATGTGCTTTTTTCCTTTTTATTTAAAGAAAAAAAGATACTTTATTAACTGAAAAGAAATGACATTCCTCTTGGTTTGTGGTTAAACTCTGCTCCATAGAGTCCTATTCTATTGAATACACACCCCACTTGTTACAAACACAAGGATGAACAGCAGTGCACAAACCCAACATACATCACACCAACAATAAACACAATACATGTCAGGAATGACCCAGGCAGGGAGACGAGGAGGCAGACGCAAGTGCAGGTAAAAACAAAAATAAGTAATTTATTAAATAAATAACAAAGGTAAACAAAAGAAACAAGTAAACAAGAAATAAAGAAATAAACAAGAAACAAGAAAGAGGTGAGAAAACTAACAAACAAACAGGGAGGCTAATAAACGAGAAACAAAACAGAGCTAAGAACATAAACAAACTAACTAGAGAATATAATAATAAACAGGGAATATATACAAGAAAAGGACTAGAAATAAACAAGGAAATAAACAAGAAGCTAAACTAGACAAGGGAAACTAAACTAAGCAGGGCAAGGGAGGAAAAACAATGGATAAAAACAGGAAACTAGAAATAAACAGAAAAACACAGAATAAGGAGCAAGGGAAACAAATTAGGAATGAACACTGAACTAGGGCTTTAGCAGCACAGAAACGCGGAGAGACAGACAACAGTGGAAGGGGCAAAGACCGACGAAGGACAAGAGACAAAGGAAGGCTTTAAAGCACACAAGGGAAATGGAAACACCTGGGGCTAGGGGGCGGAGCTACAATTGAAACAGGTGGAAAAGTACTGGGACAGAACACAGGGGCACAGGTCACGTGGGAAACACACAGAGACATGAGACAAGGCCAGGACGTGACGATACACAATAAATTAACATTGCTGTTCCTGTAAAATGAGCTGCTTACACATCTTCACAGCGTGAACATGCAGGTCAGTTTCCTTTGCTGAGAAGCACTGGACACATCCAGGTAGCTGCGCCATTAAAATAGCAATTCACCTATGTCACAGCTCACCTGACTCTTGAATGATACTTAGGGAATGATACTGGTAACTGGTGAAAACCATATATTCTATACTTGTATTACACACAGAGTGATCTATTTTAAGTGTTTCATTTCTTTTATTGTTGATGATTATGAAGCTTACAGCCAATGAAAACCCAAAAATCAGTGTCTCAGAAAATTAGAATATTATTTAAGACCAATTGGTACTTCTGGCAGTGTGGGCAGTGTGTCAAGTCCTGCTAGAAAAATGAAATCCGCATCTCCATAAACACTTCATGCTACCCTCTTATATATCAATAGCATTTAAATGGTCTTAAAATGAAAATATATTGTTTATTGCAATGCTTTTTAGAATGATGTATCATCCACAAGAAATAATCGGCCTATGCCAATTGCACATGGTCCCAAACAAGTCCTTATTTGATAGGTTTGTAAACAAGATAACTACAGTGGGGGTTGAATCATTTTGTACATATGCACAACTGTACATACAGCTCTGTAAAAAAAACAAAAAACAAGAGACCACTTAAAAATTATGAATTTCTTTGATTTTACCAAATTAAAAACCTCTGGAATATAATCAAGAGGAAGATGGATGATCACAAACCATCAAACCACCAAACTGAACTGCTTGAATTTTTACACCTGGAGTGAAGCAGCATAAAGTTATCCAAAAGCAGTGTGTAAGACTGGTGGAGGAGAACATGATGCCAAGATGCATGAAAACTGTGATTAAAAACCATCAGGGTTATTTCACCAAATATTGATTTCTGAACTCTTAAAACTTTTAAAATTTTATGAATATGAAATTGTTTTCTTTGATTTAATTTGAGGTCTGAAAGCTCTGCATCTTTTTTTTTTTTTTTTTTTTTTTTTTTTTAAGCCATCTCTCATTTTCTACAAATAAATGCTCTAAATGACAATATTTTTATTTGGAATTTGGGAGAAATGTTGTCCATAGTTTATAGAATAATAGGATAAAACAACAAGCTGTATATATGATATATATACATGTCTGTACCTGTATCTGGCATGTACAGCAGCATGTACTAGTCTATAGTGAGCAGCGTTGCTGTGTGTGTGCCTGTGTTTACTGAACTCCAATCCCTGGGTGCTGTGCCTGTGTCTGTGTGTCTGTCACTTACAAAAACAATCTATACAGCCAGTTTATTGTCTCTCTCTCTCTCTCTCTCTCTCGCGTGCTCTCTCTCGCGCTCGGTGGGGGGGGGCAGGCTGCAGATAATAAGCGTGAGGGGAGATCCAGGCCGTGCTGTTCCATATGGGGAGTGCAGTCCATTGCCAGTGTACCAGGGGTCAGAGTCAATTTCAAAAGGAGCATTCAGTCTTTATCACAGTCCAGACCTTCACACTCTCAATCATAAAGCTCCTCCGTAAGTGTGTGGGGCCAGATTTTATCAACACACACCCTGCGTAATCCCACACTAGATTGGATTTTAAAATGTGAGGGGGTCCAATTCTGGAGCACAGTAGCTGGAGTATAGTGTTAAATGGACAGTTAGTGCTGGTGTTGTAGTTTATAGAGATAAGATTAGAAATGCGTTGTCTGGGGCTGGATTTGACGGGAGTAGTGGCACTGGCTAAAATGATTTTTCTTTTTTTTATTTATTTATTTATTTTTTCTTCCCACCTGTGTGTAGACCTGGTGCTTCAAGCGGTGGTGACATTTCTGTGGCAGTACACTTTGTGTTTATTGGACATAATGAGAAACTGAGGTGTTTTTTTTCAGTATATTTCGTGTTGTGTTGTCTGTATATTTGGTCCCACTTTAAAATAAACGTCTTTAGTAACTTAAGTCGTTACACATTTACAATCCATATAATAACAGTTTAACTACTGGTGAAGCAGTTAATGAATATGGAGGATCACAATCCATCCAACCTCAAACTGAACTGCTTGAATTTTTGCACCAGGAGTAAAGCAGCATAAAGTTATCCAAAAGCAGTGTGTAAGACTGGTGGAGGAGAACATGATGCCAAGATGCATTAAAAACTGTGATTAAAAACCAGGGTTATTCCACCAAATGTTGATTATTTCTGAACTCTTAAAACTTAATGAATATGAACTTGTTTTTTCTTTGCATTATTTAAGGTCTGAAAGCTCTGCATCTTTTTTTTTTTTTTGTTATTTCAGACATTTCTCATTTTCTGTAAATAAATGCTCTAAATGAATATTATTATTTGGAATTTGGGAGAAATGTTGTCTGTAGTTTATAGAATAAAACAACAATTTTCATTTTGCTCAAACATAAAGCTATAAATAGCAAAATCAGAGAAACTGATTCAGAAACTGAGGTGGTCTCCTAGTTTTTTTCCAGAGCTGTATTTTTGTGTATTTATTTATTTTAGTTGTAATATAAGGTTATAATGTATGGCTACATCCAGTACAATGAGACGTACAAGTGTTTTATACCTAAAAAAATGCATATGTGCAAGAATATTTAAATAAGTATATTTGGCGATATATTTTCTTACTGTATTCTAACATTCTTGTCGTAAACTAACTAAAAAAAGTTATTTTTATTTTGTTGCCTTTGGGCAACATTATGTAGATCACGTCCGTTAGTACCATCATCATTCAGCAGTGGTGATTTAAATAACCAGCTTGCTATCAGGGATCTAAAGTGCTGCTACTATGATCGATTCGAATCCTGGTCATGTAGCTTGCCATCAGCTGCCGGAGCCCTGAGAGAGCACAGTTGGTCTTGCTCTCTCTCTCTGGGTGGGTACAGTAGATGGCACTCCCTTCCCTCATCACTCCTAGGGCGATGTGGATCAGCACAAAGCTGCGTCTGTGAACTGATGTATCAGAACCAAGTCGCTGCGCTTTCCTCCGAGCGTTAGCGCTGTGATGCTACTCGGCAATGCTGTATTAATTACTGACCATAATGAGAAGCTGAGATGTATTTGGTCCCACTTTATAATAAGCATCTCTAGTAACTATGTAGTTACACATTAACAATCCATATAATAACAACAGTGTAACTACTGGTGAAGTATGCATTGTTACAGATACATTATATTTGTGGCTATGCTTTTATACTCACATATAATACATCATACAAAAATCTAAAATACATCATATCAGATTCACTGAGGATGTGTTTGGAGATGCATATATATAATAAAATGTGTCACTGTTTAAATACTAATGGAATAAACTGTATAATATGACCTCACATCCTTGCAGGGTTTATGTAAAACATACATGGGTTAATTTTAGTCGGCAGCTTTTAGTAAATGAATTTGTTTGACCTTTTTCACCTCCTTTAACCTGCTGACACCGGGATGCATTTCATGATTCGTGCCGGTCTTGCGCCCGTGTGTGTGTGTGTTAGTGTGTGTGTGTGTTAGTGTGTGTGTGTGTGAGAGAGAGAGATAGAGAGTTTATATTTAAGAAGTTACGGGGGTAAAAGCCCTCCCTCTCTCTCTCCCTCCGTCTCTCCGTGCTTCTCCTCGCCTCCTGCCTTGCCCTGCTCTCACCCTGTTGGTGTGTGTTGCTATTGGCAGTGACAGCTGTCTCACCTCCTTCTCTCTCACACACACACACTGCTGTCTTACTCACTGCCAGCTCCAAGGACCCCAAATATAGCTTTATTCACACTCCTCTTTTTTTTCTCTCCCTTTTTTGCCTCTTTCACTCGCTACAGTACTGAAGCCTCGTGTGGTGCTCGCTCTGCACTCAGAGACGTGTACTTACTGTGCTGAACTCTACTGTAAAGATCACACGATCTTATTCATATAAATATATTACTTTTAGATAGTTTAAACGAGTGGTTAGTGCTGGGCGATATGACCAAAAATGTATCTCACTATATTTTTTTTATATTTTTACGGTTTCATGGTATTAGGGGTGTGCAATATCATATCGTACACAATAATATCGCCAACATTTTTTAATATTGTGAACTGTATTATACCCTGAAATATCATCATATTACCTACCCCTAATTATCATACTGTTCTCATTTCCCATTATATATCTATATCTAGATATTATATCTGTCCAGTATCATTTATTTGACTTTTTATCCTGGATATATGGAGATATTTGAAGTGTATTATTAGGATCATTAGTATCATGACATTCTGGATCATTGACTTCTGTTATAAATCTGATAAAATTCTTGTAATTTTTAATGTCTATATATGCAATAATAGAATTTAATTTTTATTTAGTTGCAGTAGTGTATTCTCGATATATATATATATATATATATATATATATATATATATATATATATATATATATATTATTTTTTTTTTCTAATTCCGTAGTTTTGTCATATCGCCAAGAGTATAGTCCTCGCGAAAATACCATGAAAAATTGTGATATTATTTTAGGGCCATATCGCCCACCCCTACACAATATATCACAGTATTTTTATTACTTTTTTATAAGTTTTATTTTAGTGGTACTTAGGGAACTGTAAAAGAAAGGGTTACCTTGTTATTTATGTCTGACTGGGCTTTAATATAGGTTAATATAGAGTTTAAATTAAGGCTTTGATTACTATTGGGTTTACTTTGTCCCACAAAATATATCCACAATATATAAAGAAATCAGACTTTATTATCAGAAAAACAGCTGAAGAATTCTAACATGGCTTCCTTTTCAAAACCAAATATTTTAAATAGTTCCATAAACAACATACATTGACGTAAAATACTCAAAATAAGATATTCAAACTATTGCACAGTTTAGACACAAGTTTAATATCAGGTTACAATATGTTATAACTGAAGCTTTTAAATGCATTCAAGTATTTAAGGAGCTGTGCATTAGTTTATCACAATTCCCTTCTTTTTCCAGTTAGCAAATACATTCAGATCAGTTCGCATTAATATTATCCTTCAAGCTACAGTATTAATATATATTTAAAAAGCGCTATAGTTGCTTCTCTTGAAGCTTTTTTGCACCTTGTATCCAGAGTTTTAAGGAGTTTTATCACCTGTGCTGAATAAATAGCTCTGTACTCAGGAATGATTCTAGGCTCGTCATCTTGTCTTTTTCTCTTAGTGAATTATTGCAAAATATTTGGTCGTTTGTTTTTCTATTTTATTTGGACAAAAACACTCAAACAGTGAGGAACAGCAGCAGGAGCCCCTTAGATAAAGTGCTGTTCTCATATCACATAATGTTTCTCCAGGTAGATTAAAGCCACAGAGCTGAGCTACCGTCACTCCAATGTGTTAGCGTTAGCTAGTGAGCTGTACCAGTATTGTAGTTGTAAATCAAGTGCTTTTCTGTTGTCTTTCTGGAAAATTATCTGATTGTAATTAACTTTGCCTGTATTTTCTTTATGCTCTAGTCAGTCCATAGTATGCAAAATGCTGCATTTTGGTGATTTAACCATCATGTGTATTAAACTACACACACAACACACTAAATGAGAAAATATAAGGGGAAAAAATAGATTTTTAGACAAAACCATAGACAAAGCCTGAATTCACAGCTCATTAGATGCGACTCAGTAGAGCAGAGTGTAAGTGAAGCAGGAGCGATCACCTCCGTCTGTGCTCCTTCAGTAAACCTCCACCCAGGTGAGAATATCAGCTCATTTCCTATTTTTCATCTCTAATTAAACACTTATTCAGAAAGTGTAAAAGTTAACAGCATAGGCGGCAGATCTGTTTACCTGGGATTTATTTTATTTTTATTTAAGACAGGTGTCTCATAATGGCAGCATCTGTTATGACAATAGCTATAGTATAGTATATTTCTTGTGAGTGAGGTTGAGTATTGGCCAGTGTGATCATGGTTAGTGCTGTTTGAACATGCTATTAGTACTTATACAGTTTACAGTGACAAAAAGGCCTGTCACAGTAACCACTTTCTTTGGACTATATGTAGGTGCATCCTAAAAAAATAGAATATCATTGAGAAGTTACTATATTTCAGTAATTTAGTTTAAAATGTGAAATTCATGTATTATATAGATGTATTACACACAGAGTGATCTATTTAAGCGTTTATTTATTTTATTGTTGATCATTAAAATCCCAAAAATCAGTTTTTCAGACCAATTGGTACTTTCTGCAGAGTGGGCAGTGTGCCAAGTCTTGCTGGAAAATGAAATCTGCATCTCTATAAAAGTTGTCAGTAGCAGAGGGAAGCATGAAGTGCTGTAAGATTTTGTAGGAAAACAAAACTGCACTGACTTTAGACTTGATAATAAAACACAGTGGATCAACAGCAGCAGATATGGATTTATGGATGCGGATTTCATTTTTCAGCAGGACTTGGCACACTGCCCACACCGCCAAAAGTACCAATTGCTCTTATTTAATATTCTAATTTTCAGAGACACTGATTTTTGGGTTTTCAGTTATTTTAGGATACACCTGTATTGTCGTAGAAAGTTTGGCATTAAACAAAATGACTGTTTTTAAGACCATTTTATACTAGTGATAAAATGATAATATAATAGCATAATATTGAAATTACAAGTTATATCCTATATTTTAAATCATGAAGTTGACATAAGTTACTCATTCACATTAAAATAAACAAAATGAGCAGTATTGAGGTGGGGATAAATTATTAAATTTAAATTTAAAGTCTCAGTCTCATTGCTTAGTTAGGTTATTTAGTAATCATTATTATTAAAAGTTTTTTATCTGATTGTTGATAAAAAAAATATGTTATGTAAACCTGACCTACTTTATTTTGGGTGGTTTATTTTGTTCTGCTTCTATTAAAATGACACTAAAAACAAGTCCTGCACAAAATTGCAATCAAATATCCAGTAAAATCTTTTTTTGCAATAATTTATTATAATAATTATTTATAATGCAATTTTTACTGTGAAGTGTTCCTTTGAAACAGTATGAAATACTCAGCATATAGAATGCCCTTCATTTTCCTTTGCATTTGGAATCTATCAATATTAATCAATCTATCAAAAAATCGATATCATCATATTACAGCAATAACACTATACCAATATAGACTCATATACAGCTTTGGAAAAAAAAATAAAGACCACTAAAAATGATGAGTTTCTTTGATTTTACCAAATTGAAAACCTCTGGAATATAATCAAGAGGAAGACGGATGCATCAAACCAATCCATCAGACCAAACTGAACTGCTTGAATTTTTGCACCAGGAGTGAGTAGCATAACGTTATCCAAAAGCAGTGTGTAAGACTGGTGGAGGAGAACATGATGCCAAGATGCATTTGGTTATTCCACCAAATATTGATTTCTGAACTATTAAAACTTTATGAATATAAACTGGTTTTCTTTGCATTATTTGAGATCTGAAAGCTCTGCATCTTTTTTTTTTTTGTTATTTCAGCCATTTCTCATTTTCTGTAAATAAATGCTCTAAATGACAATATTTTTTTTTGGAATTTGGGAGAAATGTTGTCTGTAGTTTATAGAATAAAACAATAAGGTTTATTTTACTCAAACATAAACCTATAAATAGCAAAATCAGAGAAACTGATTCAGAAACTGATGTGCTCTTTTAATTTTTTTCAGAGCTGTATATCATTGAGTTTGTGTGTAATTTGTGAGTGTAGACTGGGTTGGGGGCTGGTGGGGTAGTGGATGAAGGGGGGGGGGGTTGGTGTTGTAAGAGCATCCTCCCCCCTCTGAGGAACCCGTGAGTGGATCGGGTCAGTCCAGGTCACTCCACATCCCTGGAAACCCTGGTCTCAGGCGCTGGGCCCTGTGGCCTGTCTCCCAGCCCATTAAAAACTCATCTCCTCCCCTCAGGCTGCCAGACCACCTCCCCATTCTCTCTCTCCTCGCTCTGTGTGGCCTGTACCCTTTCCTCTCTCGCCTCTTTCCCTTCATCCGTCCTTTCCTGACCCGTCTCTCGCCCTTTTCCTTCAGTGTCCTTTTTCAGCTTTTGGGCCAGTCTCTTACCTATTGTATCTAACACACTTTAAATCCTGTGAGTCCACCATACAGATGCATTACTTTACTGATAGCTTTCTGAATATCTCCAGGATAAAAATACAATAAAAATGCAGAAGAGCTTCATCATTTTAACCACATACAAATTAAAGGGGAATAAAATAGCATTCATCCACTAATTCAGTTTTCGTTTTGCTCAGATTTCCTAAAATTGTTTTTAAAGGGCAAATTGTATCCTCTAAACACTCTAAGAGCCAAAAAAAATCTATCCATACATTTTCTGTTCATCAGTTTGCAAGAGATTAGAATCAATAATTATATGTCTCTATGAGCCATTTGGAGGCTCCTCCCTTAGTGGGATGTCATGATAAGAAAACCCTCAATAGAACAACCCAGGCACCATATTTACACAGGTAGATGTTACACAGAAACTTTAATCAAATAGGCTACAAACACAAATAACGTTACGGAACGTGAACAGTGCTGCAACCTGGCTAGTTTAAAAAAATCCTACCAGGAAAAGTCACGAGAGTAAAGTCGTAATATTAAAAAAGAAAGTAGTCCAGATTTTGAGGTAGTCAGGTATTAAGGAGCAGTAAAGCCACTCCACTAAAATACAGCGTTTTACAGGAGTTTTAGTTTAGTTCTCCAGCATCATTAGCATTAGCTGCTAACTGCACTAGGCGCTAGCTCTTTTCTAGCCGTTTAGAGGTGAGTACTATCGGACTGTAGTCTGCGCATTTACTGTGTTAAAACAAGCTACGTGGGACGAACCGCTAGCTGATAGCACCCTGGCTTACTAGAACGCTCAGAGTTTCTCAGTGTAGCGCTGTTGGGCAGCATTGGATGCTAACTGTGGCTAGCTGTAGCGGTTATGCGCTTATGCTACTGCACCCAACCTTAAATAGAAGTGCTTTACTCACCCAAATAAACAGGAGATTCTCAAGAGAGAAATCTGTGTACATTAACATCCATCACTCGTTTGACTGTTTTTTTTTTTTTTTTTAAGAATTACAGTTTTCTTTACTAAGCTTAGTTTCTAATTCAGCGGCACGACCTGCTAAAAAAAAAGGAAAACACGAAAGCATGGCGACACCCCTGTTCCTTACTAGTGTCTCTTAATGCTCCTTATAATCTGGTGTGTCTTATAGTGTGAAAAACACTGTAAATTATTATTTTTTATTTTTTTTTATTATTCAAACTTTCCGCTCTGTTTGGAGCGTCACTTTAAATGCATGATATACAGTGATGTCGAGTGTCTGTAAATAGTTAATTGTCCTGATGAGCCCTGGATTAATCTGAATTAATGCTTGTTTTATTGAAAACTATTTGTTTGGGTGAGTAAAGCACATTTTTGTAGATTTTTAATGTTTTAATTAAACATTAAACTGGTATGTTTTGGCGGCACGAAGCTCACTAGCCCATAAACCTAAATAAGCAGAAGTGTTCAAAGCGTTTGAAGAATTACCGTCTTATTTAAGAATTTATGGTGTATTGATTTTGAAATATGTCAAAAACTGTAGCAGTAGTAGT
This sequence comes from Astyanax mexicanus, assembly GCF_023375975.1. Taxonomy (NCBI): domain Eukaryota; kingdom Metazoa; phylum Chordata; class Actinopteri; order Characiformes; family Acestrorhamphidae; genus Astyanax; species Astyanax mexicanus. Next base: position 46,095,322 of record NC_064419.1, on the reverse strand, counting down.
AAGTTTCAAAAACAGGTGGAATAAAAAATATTTTATTGATAAATATAAGAAGATGATGATATATAATAAAACGGTACCACTTTAAAATAAGACTATCTTTATAAAGGGTTTATAAATGGTTTACAATGAGTTTATAAATGGTTACTAATTAGGTTGTAAATTCCTTATAAATCATTAATAATCAGTTATAACACATATGTAGAAAGGGCAACAATGACCTGTTGTTTGACAAATAGTGAACCCACAGCCATCTATACTGTTGCCCTTTCTACGTATATGTGTTATAACTGATTATTAATGATTTTTAAGGCATTTACAACCTAATTAGTAACATTATCAAAGTAATTGTAAACCATTTATAAACCCTTTATAAAGGTAGTCTTATTTTGAAGTGGTACCAATAAAACTTAAGAAGGATGATAGTGTGATAGTCTACTGCAATGCCATTAACCCTTGTGTGGTGTTCATATTTTTGTTACTCGTTTACTTTGTTACTTGTATTTAATTCAGCAAAATTAAGCAATTCTACATTAAAATGCTTTACACATGCTTGCTTCACCTAAACTGCAAGCAATATAAACAGCTTACATGGTTAATATTTGCCCTTTACCTTTCTTATGTTACATTTCTTTTAAAAAGTGCTATTCTTTTTTTATTAGTTTTTTAATAAAATGTAAAAGAAAATGAATTAAACTCAAGATATGAGTAGAAAATTTGTTTAGTTTCAAATTTACAAAGGAAGCAATGTTTATTAGCCCTTGGCCAAACATACTGTATGTAATATAAATGTTTAAGGGGGGGGGGGGGGGGTGTACAGTGTGTGTTTATCGAAAATGTGTTTTGATATATGTTTTTCACAAAAAAATGAGCCAATGCCAATGAGTTTGAGTTAGAAAAAATATTTTTTTAGTATCATTTCATGAAAAATGAAAACGGGTTCCACAGACCCGAACATCACACAAGGGTTAATAATGGTGTTCTATGATACAGATCTTTTAAGAACACTGCTAGTTTAGTGTTTAATGCTGTAGTGGACATGTTGCACTGAGCTGTCCGTGGTCCTGAAATCGGCTTTTCCACCTCGAGGCAAAAAGCCCTGCGCTGATTATTGTGTAAATTACGTGAAATTGAGATCATTTAACTGTCAGCTGATTTTTAGGCCTGCACTGACAGCCCTGAATTGCTGTTCTGAGAGAGAAAGAAAGGAAAGAAAGAGACAGATTTAAAGAGAAAGAGACAGAGTAAATAGGAGAGGATAAAGGCTTTGCGTGTGTTACATATGTACAGTGTATAGTAGCTGCAGCTTTGAGTGAACAGGCTTCAAGGGCCTCTCTCTCTCTCTCCCTCTCTCTGAAAGATCCTCCCACCTCTTTAGCGCGTGTGGCGCTCCTGTCTGCGATGGGTTTACTGAGGTAAAGGGCTGGAACACACTGCACGTGAAAGATACCCAGCCACTGCTCCTGCAGCAGCAGCACCAGCAGCCTGCCAGATACCACTTTTACCTTTATTTCTCTTTCCTCAGACACTTAGCTTGGCTGCAGTCTTTGATGCCAGTCCAAGCGCTGTCAGTCAGACTGTAGCGTCTGGCTGCGACGGGGAGGGAAACTGCCTGCTGGAGTTTACCGGCTTCAGCTGCTTAAACGTGCGCTCCTGGTGGAGAAACCTAAAAAATAAAATAAAATAAAAAATGTGTTTGCAGCTGTGAGCTCACCGAGCTTACCTGAGATTTACATAAAAGCTCTTCAGATCATAGTAAACTAAATTGTTCTCAAAAGTGTAAAAAGTATTCCTATTCATTACTCTGTAGGTAAACGTATTTTTACTAAAGTGTAAAAGTAGTGGTTTTAAAACTACTTAAAATATAGAAGTAAATGTCATATAAGGGCACACAATGTCAGAATTATTATTACAAAATTGCATATTATCCAAGGAAAAAAGATTACTACACATTCCCTAGTGTTTTTGTTGTGTATTTTACTGATTTTTAAATGGTGTGCACCAGAGACTGTAAAAAAAGATGGACGCCGTGTCACCGTTCCCATTCATTCAATGAAAATGAAGCCAAAATCTTTTCGCCAGGCAATGTTGGCGATCCTGAAACCAGAGTCTCGCAGTAGAGACCAGGGGCCTCATGTACTAAGACTTGCGTGGACTTCCTACTAAAATGTTCCGTACGCTCAGACCTAAAAAAATGCCGTACGCACAAAAAAATCCGGATTTATCAAAACGTGTGTAGGCAGAATCCCACATACTTTCTCTTAGTACATCACAATCAACTTGAAATCAAGCGCAAATGCACGAAAACATCACACCTGCCACGACTCCTCCCTTAATTACGCAGAGTATAATGTTATAATAATAACAATTATTAATATTATATACGTGTAGCGTTATAACTAATAATTACCCATGTTTTAAATTGTATTATTCATTTAAATGCTTTGAGTTGCTTAGCAAGAAGGCACACCTCATGCACTCAGCTTGTTTTCTTATCCTCTTCTGCTCTTGGAAATCTAAAACGGTTTATAAGCCAGTCATCATCATGGGCCAAAAAAACATAAGGGTCACGGAAAATGCGTTCTCAGTGAATTCGGCCATTAGCAATTTTTCCAATAATGCCACTGCTGCATCTCCAACAACTCCAGCACAAACCTTTATGCATGTTTATATGATCTAGGCTAAGTGAAAACACATTGAACGATTATTTCTGTAAGCCAATGAAATTGTCTGATTAATTTACTTTATTTTACCCAATAATGGCTTATTACTACAATGTGTGCATAAAGGATATCTTAATAGTTGTAATTTCAATGCATCGCCTCTAAGTGTCGCCAAATTACGAAAACACAATACATACGTACAAAAACCCCGCCCCTGAGAGCTGCCTCCACAGAGCTATACACAGTCTATGGTCCCGCCCATACAGTCATTGGTCCCGCCCCAAGTAGGTGTTACCCAGCCCTTTTACACACCAATAACCACACCTTTTTGAATAGAGCTGAATAACGTTTTTTTAAAAAATGAGTTCTGTGGGAATATAAAAATTTAACAATATAAGCAGAGGTTACACTAGCTGTTGCATTTAAATAATGGAGGTAGAATTACAGTATATTGGTAGAAAAAAAACGTGATTGAAAGTTGTCTGTTTGGCCATTGAAACCTATGGGGATGGGTGGGGTTACACAACTGCTTACAAAACCAGTATAGAGCCATTGATATCAGTATGTAAATTGATGTTTAATAATTGATTGATTATCTTAACTCAGGTAAAGACTTTAGAATGTCCACAACTGTATAAGTTACGAGGTGTTATCTTGTGAATGTGTACCAGGATGCTCATTGGGTGGTAATGAACTGTGACTAGTGGCCTTTTACTAGAATTGCAGTGTTTTTTAGCTTCTATGGAGCATGAAAGGGAAAAGTGGTGCTATATTGTAACATCAGTGTAGTTTACTTATTTATTTATTGTTTTTGTGTTTGATTTCATGCTGTTCTGTTGGTGGAGAGTATTCTCGGCTTTGCTACTGCTCACAGTGGAGCTTAAGTGTTTTAAAATGAATAGAATAGTACCTAACAGACAGTACATCCTGTATCAGGAGCTAAGATGTTCCACTACAGATCTGTGGGGAGCTTAGTTCTCAAAGGCTTTTTACACTTTTTCTAAACTTTACTCAAGTTTGTCCTTTACTTCTTGTTCTTCTGATTAAGGTTTGTTGGGATTTGGCTTGAAGGTTTTATGAATTTCTTTCTCTGAACTGCTTGATACGTTTTTGTTTTAGTGACCAGACCTTGGGAAGAGTCTAGGCTTGTTTCATATTGTTTATGTAGTTTGAGTGAATTATAGCTGATTTTGTGTTAGATATTTTTAGTGCTACAGTGGATAAATTGAACAGCACAGTTCTGAATACAATACAAAAAGATGGAAGTGTTGTAAATATATAACTTATATAACTTATATATCCACCAACTTCCAAAGAAGGGGAGCTGCATCTGTGGTTGAAGGCACTACATTTAAACATCTAATAACATCCACCCAAATTAAATCATACTTATGCTGTTTTAAAACAGAGTTTAATAAGTGTTTCCCCTCTTTAAAATGGTAAGAGCAGACATCCACAACAGTACAGTACCTTTGTCTAAAGTTTGGACATGATTTTTTACAATGTAAATTTAAAATTGAAGTCTATATTAAAGCTATACAGGAACACTTGCAGAATTATTCTGTAAATAAAAGTGTTACACAAACCAGAATATGTTTTATACTTTAGATTCTTCTAAGTATCACATGTATCTTTGAGGAGAGATCTGGTGAGATCTGGTGAGATTTTAATCTCAGTGTCTTCATGAGGGAGAGTCACCTGGAATAGTTTTCTCAGCGTCTTAAAGGAAGGAGTTTCTGGAGGTGCTGAACAATAGTTGCTGCTTTTCTTTTCTTCACACTGTGAAGCTCCAGCTCATCCCAATTAAATCACCTCAAATCACCATCTCAGTTCATCAGGTTTAGATCAGGGGATTAATGTGGAGGACAAAAGTCCCTATCGTACACACTGCACAAGATACACCGCAATGCTCCACTAAATTAGTGTCAGAGTTTAGAAATAAATCTACACTGATGGGTGTGGTGGTCTGGAAGTGAGGTGTGTTAAGGTAAAATTTCTGGCAAGTTTTTATCTTGGCGGCGGTAAATACAGGTGTGCCACTGACTGATTAAAACTCTGACAACAGTCAACAGTCAGCCACCCAATTCTATCTTAAAACCCGACTTTAAACTCAACAATAAACAGAATAAAGAATAAAATAACATTCTTGTTCCTTTAAATGAGCTGCTAGTGTATCTTCAGTGTGAATATGCAGGTCAGTATCCTCTGCTGAGAAGCACAAAAGCACTGCACTGTAAAGACTCAAACGTGCCAATGTCAGAGCTCCCCCGACTCTTAAAGGGAATGACAAGTAATACACTGATTGGTTTATTTCACGTTATGCCCAAAACACAACCCTGATTAATTAAAAGAAGTAGTATGTGCCTTTTGCACGTTTAGAGTCGCGCAAGGCGTGTTTTTTGCGTCCTCACGATATCAAAGACGCAGGTGATATTTAGGTATATTTAGATATTTAGACAGGTTCCCATCCTGTATCTTTAAATTGAGGCTGTTTTCTTCTTAAACTGGAAGAATCATTAAGAAAACTAGAAAACTGCAGAACTTTGGATGGACTGATACTGTCAAAGTTCTTCTTCATTGTCTCATTGGTTTTGGCATTATATCGTTAAAACTAAGATTGGACTAAGAGTTCAGATTGATCTGGCTGTCTGTTTATTATTGTTGGTAAGAGAGGAAGATGCCTCAGCCTATACTCAGCCTTACTCTCTCTCTCTGTCTCTCTCTCTCTCTCTCTCTCTCTCTCTCGTTCTTATCCACTCTCTTCTTCCTCTCTCTTTCTCTTTGACACTTTAAGACTTTATTGTTTACCTATCAGTCTCTGTGAGCTCCTGTTTTACTGTTTACTATGTAATTCCATATGTGTCCCTTAATCGTTTTATAGTATTACATATGAATCTACAATGTAGAAAATTGCCTACAATTCCTTCTAAGTAGGCTGCATTTCTCATATCTTAAACACAGGCTGTTTTCTTATTTCACTATTAAGCCCTTTGGAAAACTTCAGAATTTAGCTTTGGCTGGACTGATACTGTCAAAGTTCTTCCTCATCGTCTCATTGGTTTTGGCATTATATCATTAAAACTAAGATTGGACTAAGAGTTCAGATTGATCTGGCTGTCTGTTTATTATAGTCAGTAAGGAGACGTGAAAGAGGAAGATGCAGCATCCTGTCTCTCTCTCTCTCTCTCTCTCTCTCTTTCTCTCTCTTGTTTTCTCATCCGCTCTCTTCCTCTCTCTCTTTCTCTTTAACACTTTGAGACTTTATTGTTTACCTATCAGTCTCTGTGAGCTCCTGTTTTACTGTTTACTACATAATTCCATATGTGTCCCTGAATCGTTTTCATGTCTTTAATATGAATCTACAATGTAGAAAATTGTCTACAATTCTTCCTAAGTTGGCTGCATTTCTTATATCTGTCTAAATATCATAGGTGATATTTGGACAGGTTACCATTCTGTATCTTAAAATAGTGGCTGTTTTCTTCTTTCATTATTAAGCCCTTTGGAAAACTTCAGAATTTAACTTTGGCTGGACTGATACTGTCAAAGTTCTTCTTCATCGTCTCATTGGTTTTGGCACTATATCATTAAAACTAAGATTGGACTAAGAGTTCAGATTTCTGTTTATTATTGTCGGTAAGAAGGCGCTTTCTCATCCACTCTCTTCCTCTCTCTCTTTCTCTTTGACACTTTGAGACTTTATTGTTTACCTATCAGTCTCTGTGAGCTCCCTCTCTGTCCAGAACTTTCAAGCCGAATCATAAAAGAGGCAGCGCAGCTCGGGCTCGGCTCCGCGGCTCCGTGTAGCTTTTTGCTTGCCTTTGTCAGTGTGTCTGTTCCTTCAGATCCATAATTGGAAATTTCCTCTCCTGAGCTGTCAGTCAGTCTCGCGGTGTAGCGCGTTCTTTTAAAGACTGCTGGGGCAAATGGAGCATTGTCTCATGGCCAGGAGTGAATTTAGGTCGGGGGCTTTATCTAAATTGAATATCTGCCTTGTTTTTTTTTCTTCTTTATTTATATAGAATGAGAAGAATGACACATTGAAGGCTTCTGTGTGTGTGGATGTGGGTATATACACGTGAGCTTGTGCATACATTTGTGTGTGAATGACTGAGAGAGTGTATATATATTTATATATATATGTGTGTGTGTGTGTGTGCACATTTTAATGACTCGCAGCTCGCGTCTTTGAAAGAAAAAAAAAAGTGACAGATAACAAAAAGCAGAGAAATATGATTCGGGTGAGCACTTGACAATCCTCGGCAGGAATATTCCGCCCGACAGTGCGTTAATAAAGGAAACAGCATGCGGCAGTGATTAAAGTGGTTGAAATTTCAGTCCAGCCTCCGCTCTCTTCACAATGCGTCTCTTGCTGAGCGCTCGTCGTGGGGGGTGACTGCTCACACACAACGTGTAATACCCAACGCTGTCAACACTGATGTGGCTCGGAACAAGAGGCCCTTTACCTTGTTTCCAATCATCTTTAAACCTCAAACCCATTCGCTGTGGAGTAACACTGTCTCGCTATTTCAGTTCCGTTGCATATATAAATTTATATATATATATATATATATATATATATATATATATATATATATATATATATATATATATATATATATTGTTGCGGTCATTACAAAACTTTTTTTGTTTTGTTTTTAGTGCTGTTTAAAAGCACCAGCTTTACAATATGCATATATTTTACTGTTTGGATGAAAAAAAAACAGTTCTACTAATGGACCTTTTAATTGATTTTTTTTAATAGAAATCAATATACTTGTGCATCTCGCAAAATTTGAATATCATTGAAAAGTTACTTTATTTCAGTAATTAAGTTCAAAATGAGAAACTAAAACAAGACTAAACAGAACAAGAAAATAAACAGGAAATAAACAAGGAAATAAACAATTAAAACAAATGCAGGATAGACAAAACAACAGAGGTTAATGCAAAGATCGACAGAGACACACTGAAACAGCAGGACTATATATATATAGGAAACACACACACAAAACTACAAACACCTGGGAAGGTAACGAGGGGGGCGGAGTTACAAATGAGACAAGAGGAGAGTACATGTGAACGGAAAAGTACAGGGGAGCACGAGGGAACAGTTAAACAAAAACACAGAAACGACAGAGAGCAGGCGAGAAAGGAGACACAACTTATATATTATATAGATGTATTACACACAGTGTGATCTATTTTAAGTATTTATTTATTTTATTGTTGATTGTTGATTATGGCTTACAGCAAATCAAAAAACCTAAAAGAAACTCTGAATATTAAATAAGACCAGTTGGTACTTTTGGCAGTGTGGGCAGTGTGCCAAGTCCTGCTGGAAAATGAAATCTGCATCAGGAGCTGCAAGCATGAAGTGCTGTAAGATTTTCCAGGAAAAAACTGCACTACCTTTGGACTTGATAATAAAACACAGTGGATCAACACCAGCAGATGACATGTCTCTCCAAACCATCACTGATCATAAGTTTTTATAAATTTTACATTTCATTTGTAAATCAAGGGAGCAGAGTCTGGAGGAAGAGTGGAGAGACACACAGTCCAAACTGCTCGAGGTCTAGTGTGAAGTTTCCACCAATCAGTGATGGTTTGGATAAAGAGACAAGTCATCTGCTAGTGTTGATCCACTGCTGTATCTTCTTTGGGATGCTGTGACGTGACACAAGTGCGTAAAGATGTGTGATGTGGCTTTAGAAACTAAAGCAAAACCTACGAGACCTCTCTGGTTTTAGACTTTGGATTTACACCATTTATTCCATTAATTATTGGTTATTGGAATATTGTAAGGACTGCTTAAGGAATGGTTTTGTGTCTTTTTTAAGAAAAGAGCCTTTTCACAAAACACTTAATTTAGTATTAGCCATTTCCCAGTATTATATTTAGTATTGTCAGAGGTTTATACATTTTATATAACAAATTGTTTCCCAAGGTCTGAGTGATCAAGGTCTGTCAGCTCTTGTGACCACATGCACCAATTTAAGGTGCTGCCCTTGGTAGACGGCTACAGTAGGGCTTCAGCTGACTGTACAAAGCACGCTGAAGTCCCATTTATCAAATTTGAATTGAAAAGCGCTCTCAAAGTATTTCAAAATACTATTCTCATGCAGCGTGCCGCCGCCTTTTTGTTCTTGAGGGGAGATATAAAAGTAAGAGTGCTTATTGAGTTATGTCTTTCCTTTAACCTTGTCCTTTTATAATGGAATTTTTAAGAGGAAATTACACTTTGGGAAAGAGGAGCCGAGACAGAAGAACAATGTTGGCCTCAGATAGAGCGAGGGTGTTGTCATTACTTTCAGCACTGATAACCCACTGGGGTCATAGGCTCCTGTGTGTTTTTCTGATGGGATGTACAGTATGTACTTACCCAGTACCCAGCCTCTCTATTGAATCAGTCTGAAAGGTAAGTTGGCTGACCATGTGATCTGATGCATAATCAAAGTTATAATTAAAGGAGAACTCTGGTGTAAAATGGACTTTTGTTGTAGTAAAACATGATAAAAAGTACTTACCTTTGGTGAATAGCCCACCTCCGCTCTCCCACAGCTTTCAGAGATACAGTAATTGATAAATTGATAAATCTCTTTTTACACCGTTATTCCTAGGGATGTAGGTTATGCTTTAGGTTATAAACAGTGTTTTTAATAACCTTCTTATGCAGTTTTAAAGTTGTAAATGCCTTGTTTTAAATAGGGGCTCTCCAGATTCTATCAATGAGGTGTGGAGCTACTTTGAGCTGGATAACAGTGTAAAAATCGATTTATCTGCAGGGGCAAGAATATGCCCCATGTCACACATTATAAAGCATGTTTGGACAAACTGTTAAAATTACTAGATCTTGGAAAGCTGCAGAAGAACGGATGTGTGCTATTCATCAAATGTTAGTACTGTTTATCATGTTTTACTACACCAAAAGTCGATTTTACACCAGAGTTCTTCTTTAAGGTAGTAAGTATAGAATTATTATTAAAGATTTATATGGAAAACAGTGTAACACGTTGAGTTTCCCTGTGTTATAGCAGTCAAGTATCTGAAAAAACCTAAGTTCAAATCAAATCAAATCAAATCAAATTTATTTGTATAGCGCTTTTTACAACAGGTGTTGGCACAAAGCAGCTTTACAGAAACATGATTACAGGACAAAGAATCAGGCAAAACATTAAACATAGAAAATACAGAATACAGAACCCCCAGTGAGCGCGGAGGCAAGGAAAAACTCCCTCAGAGCTGCAGGAGGAGGAAGAAACCTTGGGAGGACCAAGACTCACATTAAAGGGGGGACCATCCTACCACTGGTCAAACGGCTTTTAAATAGAAATTTAAAAAGTCTTTTATACATCTATATAGGTTTTATGTACTCAGGAGTGTAATAGCGCCACTAATGGCTTGGGTGTAATCTGTAGTGGAGAGTAAGATGGTCGATGAGCAGCTGATCTGTGGTGGTGGTGGAGAAGAGCTGACTTCAGAAACTTCCATCAGTCTGGCCGGACAGGAGATGCGAGAGCCTGAGGGTCCAACATCGGTATCGGGTCAGACAGGTGGGCAGTCAGTAACTCGGAGGAAGGCAGAGAGATGGAATTAGTTTTGACTGGATTTATGCAAAACTGAGAATATTAAAACATTATCAGAGTGTGGCTAATGACTCCGGCAGAACTGAATAAAACAGCCTAACTAAAGGCAGAGAGCCAGAAGGTAACATAGACATGGAGGCACCCTGAAACACCAGCATCCACCCACTCCACCGTCCACAAACCTGAGTGACCGTGTGCAGTGGGAGAACAACAGCACCAGCATCTCAGTTTACCACAATTTCCTCTGTCCATGAACCCCTGAATCTGCAGCCTTATCTAAAGGGAAAAACATTAATTACCAAAAGCTAAACTAAACAAGTAAGTTTTCAGTCTAGACTTAAAGATTGAGACTGTGTCTGAGTCCCGAACATATTCGGGGAGATTATTCCAGAGTTGAGGCGATTTATAAGAGAAAGCTCTTCCTCCTGCAGAGCTCCTCTGAATTTTAGGGACTACTAAGAAACCAGCACCCTGAGATCTAAGTAATCGTGGTGGTTCATAACAGGAGATGAGGTCTCGTAAATACTCAGGAGTGAGCCCGTGTAGGGCTTTATACGTTAACAGGAGAATTTTATAGTCTATGCGGAATTTGACTGGAAGCCAGTGCAGTGCTGATAGTACTGGACTAATATGGTCAAATTTTCTCGTTTTAGTAAGGACCCTGGCTGCAGCATTTTGAACTAGCTGAAGTTTATTTAAGTTACTGCCGGAACATCCAGACAGTAGCGCATTACAATAATCTAGCCTTGAGGTAATAAAGGCATGTACTAATTTTTCTGCGTCATGCAGTGATAGGGCATTTCTTAGCTTGGCGATGTTACGGAGGTGTAGAAAAGCTGTTCTAGTAACATTAGATATGTGTTTATCGAATGCTAGATCTGAATCTATGATAACTCCAAGGTTTTTAGCTGCTGAACTAGGGGTGGCTGAGAAGTCAGCCAGATTTAGCATTAAGTCTGATAATTTATTTCTAGCAGCTTTGGGGCCTAATAGGAGAACTTCTGTTTTATCACTATTTAATAGGAGGAAGTTGTGCGACATCCATGATTTTACATCTTCTACACAATCCTCGATTTTCTTTAATCTCACTCTGTCATCAGGTTTGGCTGATATGAAGAGCTGCGTGTCATCCGCATAACAATGAAAATTCACATTGTGTTTTCTAATAACTTTGCCCAGTGGGAGCATATATAATGTAAATAATAACGGTCCTAATATAGAGCCTTGTGGAATTCCATATCTTACCTTGGTATAACTGGAAGACATATCATTTATCCTCACAAACTGATAGCGATCGGTTAAGTACGATTTAAACCATGCTAAGGCAGTTCCGGTTACACCGACCATGTTCTCTAGTCTTTCTAAAAGGATAGTATGATCTATTGTATCAAAGGCTGCGCTCAGATCGAGAAGTACGAGTAAGGAAACACAGCCTTGGTCGGCGGCTATAAGTAGATCGTTTGTTATTCTAACTAAAGCTGTCTCAGTGCTATGATAAGGCCTAAATCCAGATTGAAATTTGGTTTCTTGGAGCATAAGG